>NW_027325364.1:31606564-31866564 GCF_036924035.1 Leuresthes tenuis
ATGCTGGTGCATTCAACTGAGTATCTTCTGTCCTTATGAGAGCAGAAGGATTGAACATGAAGAATATTTTAACAACACCCATGGGTAGTTGATGCAACAGTGGAGTATTGGTAATTAGGCGTTCTTTGGCTTATTTTGTTGTCACTTTTGAGGTTTAGGTATTGAGAACATATGGAAAGGTTACAAATTCTAAAGTCTTGGTTGGGTTTTGTTATCATGTATTGTGAACATTTCCCTTTACAAAGTAACATCCAACTTAAAACATCACCTCACAATCTTTTAGATCTGCCTTTTAGACTCAATTCCCACACCGTTTTTTAAAACATTTTATGGATTCTTTGAGGAGCAGCTTTTAAACATTGTGAATTGCTCTCTCCAGACAGGTGTCTTCCCCACCTCTTTTAAAACAGCGGTGGTGAAGCCCCTTCTGAAGAAGAGGAATTTAGACCCAAACATTCTTAACAGTCATCGGCCTGTATCCATGAACAACAGAAGGATTGCTTTGGAAATCAACAAAAAGTAAAGAACAATAAGAAGCGTGAACATGAAGAATATTTTAACAACACGCATGGGTTTTTGATGCAACAGTGGAGTATTGGTAATTAGGCGTTCTTTGGCTTCCACCTAATTTTTTTTTTTTTTACATACAAGTTGAAAGCAACATCCTGTGCAATGCAGTCAAGTTTAAATTTGATTATCTACTTGTGTGTAAATGTGTACAGTAATGTGATTTTAAGGTGCTTATACTTACATTCAGTAGTTCTTCTGGCCAAGACCTCAAGAAATACTTCATAAATGATGTGATAATCTGATAAAAAATGGATTGCATGTCTATAGATTACATTTTTCAAGAGTATGTATCAGTTACAACAACCATCTTCAACAGTGAAATACTGTCTCCATGTAGATGTGGATTTTAGTAATCCAGTGATATATTATAAGTGTCACGGGAGATATATTCACTGTCAAGACTGTTTTTGAAGAACATATTTTCTGGCATGTTTATTGCAGATTTTCTCCCCCCCCCCAATTCTTCTTTTCTTATGTTGTATGTATATTGTTATACTGTGGCAGTACTTGAATCTGAATCTGAATAGGTCGTCTTGACTCAAGGTGTCCTACATTTCTGTTGCACAGTTGTGTTGTGGTGGTAAGTGCTGTTGCCTCACAACAAGAAGGTTCGAATCCCAGCTGGGGCTCCTCAGTGTTTGAATGTTCTCCTTGTGTCAGCATGGTTTCTCTCGAGAGTCCAAAACATGAATGTTAGGTCAATTGGTGATTCTGAATATACCCCAGGGGTGAGTGGGCGCATGCATGGTTGGTTGTATCTGTTTTGGCCCTGTGATGGACTGGTGACCTGTCAAGGGTGTACCCTGCCTCCTGCTCAATGGCTGCTGGGGTTAAAGCATATATAGAAAATGCATGGATGGTTTCTCTTGTGCCAGCAACATTTTCCTCTTTTCAGTCTCTCATCTATTGACATCAGCATGCTGACAAGCACTGAAGTTGATGTGATCTCCCATAGTAAGATGGTTTCTAGTTACCACTATTTTTACTTGTTTAATAAGATATACTAAGAATCAATTCAGAACAGAAAATAAAAGTAATTGAAGGAATAGATTAATGGGTAAATTGCTTGAAGTGAAAAGAAAGGGTTGTAATGGGGATATCTAGTCTACTGAAAGGGAGATGAGGTAAGAGGGAGAATACCTGAAGAAGAGTTAAAGGACAGGATGGTGAAGAGGAGTGAATGAAGAGTCACATGACTGGTCGTCTATAGAGGTTGATGACCAGTCCCTGTCAGTCAAGCTCACACAGAGAGAGCAGGGCCCTGCCATCTGCTCCAAAGTTAATGGGAAGGAGACAAGGTGGAGGTGAGGTGGGGTGGGGGGATTGGGTGTGAGGATGGGGGAGTGATGTGTCGACACAGAGGATGAAGGTGTGTGCACGAGGGGGAGGAGAAAGAGTGCAGGTCTATGGTATAAAACAAATTTATTGCAAAGGACAGGGGAGATGATTTAAGAAGATGAAGGGATGAGGATGACTGATGGAGGTAGAGAAGAGTTAAGATCAAGGATGAAATAAAGGTGGAAAATGATAGAGCAAAAAGGGTTTTAATGGTATCCCATCCCAATTGTCTACACAGTCTATCCATCCATCCATCAATTTTCTATACCCATTTAATCCAATTCAGGTTCGCAGATGGACTGGAGCCGATCCCAGGTGCCATTGGGCAAGTTGTAGGGTACACCCTGGACAGGTCGCCGGTCTATCAACATCATTTACATTAACTACATTTCTTAAAACATGCAATTATCTTCATGCATTTGGACACAAACACAATTTTTGTTATTGTAGCTCTTTAGCAAAATACATTCTGGCTACAGCTGTATAATGAATACAGGCTTGGAATGCTGCTTTAATAGGTTTTGGACTGAGAGCATTCATATCTATACTTAAGGAAAGGTTCAGGAATTTCAGCCTTTGTAATTGTGGCAGTTTGGCATTACAATTTGGATGCTGCTGCTTGACCTATACCCCAAATATATTGTTAAACAAACCCTAAATCCAAGTGAACAGGCCATCCACAGGCTGCAAAAATAATACAAATCCATCAGAGAGAAAATAGGATCAGTGATACTGGTCAAATGACCAATTCAGTGCATTCTAAGAGGAAGTGGACCACACCTCTGAGCTATGTAACAGGACAAATCTGTGATTTTAGCAGACGACAGTCGTGCATCACAGCATCCTTACCATTGTAAACAAAAATGTTTCACACATCCAGTCAGGAGAAGAAAACCCTTATGACGATAGGCACACACCATTGTCCAAGGTTAGCATCGAGATGAGATGTCACAAAAACAAATGCAAAGGGTTCACCATAAGGTGGAAACATTCTTAAATAGAAAAGCGAAATTGGACTTTGCCAGGGATTTGTCAGTCAATGAGTTTTCCTCAGCTTTCAGTTTTTATGCTATATCAGCAAACTGCCTGTATCCTCTTTGAGGCTGAAGTATTTGGGGGTTGTATCAATCCAATTCACAACAAGGAAATAATGATTTCTAGAAATGTTAGGCATAGACACTTTTCCTAAAATGTGATGGCGTGCTGAGTTGTACAGCTACTCTACAATTGAAGTAATGTTTTTTGTCAAGAAGTTCAGAAGTTCAGTTAAACAATCTGTGCTTATAGTAATTCACATTTGGTGATATGGCTGTGTTGTGGAGCCTCTCTGTTTCCTTCCAAGTGCAAACTGATAACACCTGAGACAGCAAGAACACCTATAACAATATTTTTCTGAAGTTCAATGATTTTTCTATTTTGTTGTCACTTGTGAGGTTTAGGTATTGAGAACATATGGAAAGGTTACAAAGTCTTGGTTGGGTTTTGTTATCATGTATTGTGAACATTTCCCTTTACAAAGTAACATCCAACTTAAAACATCACCTCACAATCTTTTAGATCTGCCTTTTAGACTCAATTCCCACACCGTTTTTTAAAACATTTTATGGATTCTTTGATGGGCAACGTTTAAACATTGTGAATTGCTCTCTCCAGACGGGTGTCTTCCCCACCTCTTTTAAAACAGCAATGGTGAAGCCCCTTCTGAAGAAGAGGAATGTAGACCCAAACATTCTTAACAGTCATCGGCCTGTTTCCAACTTATCATTTTTAAGTAAAATATTCGAAAAACTGTTTTTTAACATTTTAGAGAAGTATCAATCTGGTTTTAGGAGGAAAGACAGTACTGAGACAGCCCTTTTAAAGATTTTGAATGATATCAGGTGCAAATTAGAGAACCATAAACTCACAGATATTATGGCCCCCCGATTGTGGAACAGCCTGCCGGAGAACCTCGGGGCCACAGAGACTGTTAATGTTTTTAAAAAGAGGCTCAAGACTCACTTTTGTTTGGTCATACTTCTATTTGATTTCATCAATTTCCTTTATTCCTTTAATTTTTGTTCTATATTATCTTAATTATGTTTTAATTCCATGTTTTAGTTAGACGTTTTCACTATATGAGCTGAAAAGCATTTTATCTATTTTGTTCATTTTACACCTTTTTATCTTATTTTACGGCTTTAGTCTTTCAGTTTTTAGCTTCAGTGTTACCTCATGGGGGCCTACCACGCTGGGCTCTGCTTTTGGTCCACTGACAGGGGTGCTGTCATGTGGACTGCTCTGGCCCGGGTGGCTGGAGGCTGTCTCTGTGGTGGTGCTCCCTGTGGTCGTGGGCCGGGAGCCCTCTCAGTGTCGTCGGCGCCCAAGGGTGGCTTTTTCCTTGCCTTAGGCCTTGGTGCCCAGCCATGTCTCCGTCTTAATTTTTTTTTTTTTAAATGTAATTTCATGTAGATGATATTGATTTGAGAGAGTCAATAGTCTGTTTGTCTTATCATCTCTTTTTGGTCTTTGTCCTTATGTCACCCTCAGACAATAGGATGGATATGTGCATTTGAGCAGAAGGTGCTTTATTCAACCAGATTGTTTTCTTTCTGACTTTCTTTCAATAAGTATAAACCGAAGACGGAGACACAAATAAATGCCAATCCTGAAGAAAGAATTCATGGCAGTTCTACATTCCTGACATACTTTAGGTCCTTTTCGTGAATGTGAGCTTAATGTCGAATCAATTTCTTTTGTGATCCTCTGAGACCATGGACCCCTTTGCAGTTCAATTACATCTCCCTAAACATAACAGGAGAGATGCTGACACAAAGACAGAATAATCAGATCAGAATAATCACATCAGACAGGCAATTCTTAAACATCTGCTCATTAGCAAATATTATCAAACATTGAAAAATTCAGTTTATCTTACCAAAAACATTTCCAGAGGGTAAATGTTCTGCAAGAAAGCACAATGTCTACAGCATGTGAAGACCTTAACCTTCAACTCTATGGTGTGTGTATATATGGGTGCCATTATCATTTGGATTTCAGAAAGAAAAAAATAGATAAGAGCAGGGTTAAGTTATAAGATTAGAATAATAGGTTTTTCATTTGAGCCTCACATCACCTGTTCAGGAAAGTCCAGTAACTAGGTCACAGCCCTACAAAGTCACAGTCAGACAAACTTAGCAAGGCCCAAGCTAGAATTCAGGTCTCAGTACAAGGTTTTCTTTTTAGTCATCACACACTCTCCACCCCCTGCTGTTGGACATGAGCAATATTGAGAGTGTTTCTCTCAGGTTCAACCCCCCTCAAGTTAACCTCCTGACAGGACAACAGATGGACAGTGGTTAAGTCCAGACAACAACACCTCCTGCTCCCATGTGTCTGTATTAATGTGTGTGTACCTTGCTGGCTAGTTGTCTGCGTGTTGTTAGGTCAACATGAACGCAGATGTAGGTGTGATCCTTTGTTATTGACACTGTTATCACTCACTGTCCAAACATGGATGGTCCAGTTTTCCTTTTATTTTTACACTTGTTCAGGGTCAGTTCAGCTGCAAGTTTATCAAACTCAATACAAAACCTGAAACATATTGTTTTTATAAAGACACTCATTCATTTCATTGACAGCGCTTTAGACACACGTTTCAATAGCTTTTTAGTTTTTTAATCTTAAATCCATTTCCTTGTACTATTCAAATGTTAATTGAATGCATCAGTTTCTGCAGATCTAGATAAGAACAACTTCTTGGTAACACTGTATATGTCCCAAAGGTGTCATGCCAGTTCCTTCTTTTCTCTGTAAAGTGGACATGATCTGGTTAGGAATTAATATACTTGACAAAAGTGGACAGGACCAAAAACCACATATTTATGGTTTGAGATAAAAAAAATTTAAAAAAAAAAATTGTTTTCAAAGTTAACTGTAATAAAGCTTTATTAAAAAGTAAAGAATCAGGAAAACATTTGTGAAAAATTGTTCTTTCCAATGATTAAATTGCATCTAGGAGGCATTACTTTAGCTTGAATAAGGTCCCCTGTTTGTGTAAATATGCAAACCGCCAAACACTTATTCTGTCTGAAAAAATCTAGCATAGCAGCCCTCCAGATACTCAAAACTTCCCTTTGCACTCCATAAATACTGTCACCTTTTAAAATTCATTAAGGAAAATTATGCCCAGATTCAGTCAGTAATAGCAGTCAGCAGGAGACACTTGGGAGAATATTGACAAATGTCCCTGGATCCAGATCAACAATTCAGAGGGAAATTTCAATAAAGGAGAAAGCAACAGCCTTAAAGAATTTTTAAAAAGGGTTTGTGACATCTTTATTGAATCTGTAACTCTTAGCAACAGTAATTGAGCACAACAATGTTCCACACTTTTCAGCTACAGTAGTAACACGTAGCAAGAATGAGCCCTGCTTGGTTATCTACCATAGATGACGACATGACATACTATCAGGGCTCCTGTATGCAGTAGTATTCCACATTATCTTATTACAGGTTTCAAGCAATTTTGTATATGTCATAGCATAAACACTAGAAATTTTGTTCTAATAAAGTGGGGAAAAAAAACAACAAAAAAAAACCTGACATGTCGAAAGTTAAAAAATTATCTTTTACTGTCTAAATGTCACAGATCGATGGGAAAGGTAGGACCCAGATGCAGTTCTCTTTAGTTCAAAAAAGATTTATTCCAAACAAAAATAGACAGAGCACGAACAAAAGGCGCGGCAGTGCCGGATTCAAAAATACTTAACATTAACAAAACAAGACTATGACTGAAAGGCAACGAAACAGGACTATGAATAACTTCTATGACTGTGACAAAACAAGGCAAGACTATGATAACAAGACTATGAGGCAGGAAAACCAGACTTATCTTAGTGCAGCGAAGCATGGAGGGATAGTGAGGATTCTGCAGTGACTGAAAGTAAACCAGGAAGCTAAATACTGTGAAGGGAGTGATCAGTGACATGAGGTGCAGCTGTGAACAATTAACCAGGTGACTTGAGTGAACTGAACGTGACAGGGGAAAAACATGACTAGAACATAACATGGTTAAACAAACTGTGACATGACAATACATAAACATAAACTAATAGTGCAGACTGTGACACTAAATTGTTAAATTTTTATTGCAACGTGGTTCTAGCCTTGCCATCACAGAGGTTATTGTATCAAAAACATGTATTTTCTCTGAGAAACACTGCAACCAGTGCAGTTGTAGAACTAAGTGGAAATATAATCTTATCTCTTTCAAGAAATACTTTTACAGCTCTCATCGTGAAGTGCTCACAGCTCGTTGGGAAGTGTTGTTGTCAGTTAATGGTTCACATGGTTAGAGCCAGACTCTTATTCACTGCTTCCAATCTTTGTAGTAAGTATGGCCCATTGCAGCATTACTGCAGTTTCAAATTCAAGAAAAAAGCATTTCCAGAACTGTAACTGACATTTCAGTAACTTGTAAAACATTACCAACCAAGAGGGGTCAAACATTATGTTGGGCTTCCTTATGCTTTGTTTGACTAACAGTACAATAATCACAGAATAATTAATAAAGTAATCTAGTACCTTGAAGTAAATTTTAAGATATCTGTAGTCGTAGAGCTTTACTGGATGGATTGATCCCTGGATGCCAGGACCAGTTGTCTATGTGACAGATTTAGTAATGTAGTGCCCAAAAATAGAGCAGCTCACCGTGAAAAGACATACATTTTACAAATAAAGACAGATGACAGCCATTGTACATGATAAATGGAGACATTGGCTGTTTGATATAACAGCCGCCTATCCATCAGTCACTGTCAGTAAGTTCATATTCCCGCTGTGTAGCTGCTTAATGTTGAGAACATTTGCAGTTTGAAGCCTTTGTAATGACAGAACACAGTCTTCTGCAGTTTGCCGTGCATAATCATCACTCAGCAGCTGAAGACGTGCATATGTTATGGCAACAAATTAGACATTCAAAAGAACAACAAACATTTAGCACCTCGTCAAACAGAGCAGCTCTATCTGCACCGGCTCCTGGTGTGTGGCGCTACTGATCACAAGCTGCTCTCAGACTCTGCTTGATGTATACTGTACACATACACACATGCAGCATGAACACCCACACACAAATATCCAGGACATATTTAAATTGGCACATGTGAATGTTGTATCATATAAAATGTGTGTACATCCACACAGAGACATATACAAACACTCCCACACACACACTGGTCTCCAGCAGTGGTGAGACTATCAACACTTAGTGACATCTGGCAAGGATGCTGCCTAGTCAAGTTAGGCACTACTGAGCCGTTTTCACTGTGTGCATGCTTGTTCATATGTGTGGTTGGGTGGGTATTTGTTGGGTTATTTTTTGCCAACATCTGGAGTCTAGACTGAATGACTCTAAGCTAGTAGGCAATAGCCTATATCTTTGTCACCCACTCTGCTCAGACGGTTATGGTGTGCATAAGCAGGCCAATAGTTAATGACATTAGTTACACCTGTGCTTTTCCTGCCTTGACAGATGAAAATATGCATCCTGAAAAAGGTTTGTACGGGTAGTGACCATGGGAAATGTAATGGGAAAAGTATTTTTTACAAAATAAAACTATAATTGAAAAAAATAGAATTGTTTTTTGACTTAACAAACCCTCCAGCAAATACACTAGATATTTACAACACATGAGCAAATGGCTCAGAGCTGAATGAATAACTGGGTTATCTTTTGCACTGTTGTTGATGAACATTCATCATCTATGGGTCTGCTTGTACTGGATACAATAGTTTTGTAAGCACAGTAAAATAACATCATTCCAGCACCTTTGTGGTATTTGTGTGTGCAAGTGCATTTCTCATGTTTTGGGGGCATAAATCTGTTTGCGCTGTTATATTGCAGAGACCCTGTAGATAATTTTATTTCATGTTGAGGACACTGTGTCCTTTTATGTGAAGGTAAGTGAGGCAAGAACTAGTTATGGTTAGGGTTAGATGCTGAATAAAGCCAGCATAAGTTAACGTAACATTCACTCAAGTCAATCAACTATGTGTGTTTCAGAGGCCTGACTGGTACAAAGGAAGAAAACTTTGTACTATAAGGCAGTGCTTAAACGTTGGTGACACTTGACATAACAATGTACTCTATAAGTACATTGTTATATCAAGTCTTAAATGTCTATGATTCATGAAACTCAAATAACCTATATGACAGCTCTTACCTTGCAATTTCCCCACATATAATTCCAGCATAAATTTTGGATTCAGTAAAGACCCAAAATTAGAAGGAGCAAAGCAATGATAAGACTGAATGAGTTACTGAAGTCAGACACCATGCATTATTCTGTTGACTAAGTGTTTGGTTGACAAAGCCAACAAGTTCTGGAGAGTGCAGTTGCTGGCTTTGGCTGATATCAGACAGAAATGCTCTGACCTTAAATGGACACACCTAACACTTCACATCTGTTAAGTGACAATGATTTCACATTGTTCTAAAAGTTAAGGTTTGGACCTGCATGCATGCAATCTACCTACAAAGCCACCAAGAAAATCAAGCTAAGCTACACTTTGTTCGAGGTTTACAACGATTCAAAAACCTGTGGTTTTCTGATTAAGCCATTCAAAGTAAGAATGATCATCAAAGTTAAAAGTTTTTTAAATGAGGCTCCAGGGAATAAGATTTAAAATTAGGACACATGTTACAAAAAGAAGTCTTTTTATGATTATCTATATTTTGTTGTAGGAAACCATGGATGTAATTAATGACCTTAAGCAGGCCAATAGTTAATGACATTAGTTACACCTGTGCTTTTCCTGCCTTGACAGATGAAAATATGCATCCTGAAAAAGGTTTGTACAGGTAGTGACCATGGGAAATGTAATGGGAAAAGTATTTTTTACAAAATAAAACTATAATTGAAAAAAATAGAATTGTTTTTTGACTTAACAAACCCTCCAGCAGATACACTAGATATTTACAACACATGAGCAAATGGCTCAGAGCTGAATGAATAACTGGGTTATCTTTTGCACTGTTGTTGATGAACAACAATGTTACTTCAAGATTGGACTACTGTAATTCCTTATTATTGGGCTGTCCCACATATTCTCTGAAAAGCCTCAAGCTGATCCAAAATGCTGCAGCCAGAGTTCTGATGAGAACTAACAGGAGAGATCATGTTTCTCCAGTTTTAGCTTCTCTTCATTGGCTCCCTGTTAAATTCAGAATACAATTTAAGATTCTTCTTCTCACATATAAAGTTCTTAATGACCGAGCTCCATCATATCTTAAAGATTTAATTGTAAGATATTTTCCTAACAGAGCACTTCGCTCCCAAACTGCAGGTTTACTTGTTGTTCCCAGAGTTTCTAAAAGTAGAATGGGAGGTAGAGCCTTCAGTTATCAGGCCCCTCTCTTGTGGAATAAGCTGCCAGTAAATGTCCGGGAAGCAGACACCCTTTCCACTTTTAAGATTAGGCTTAAAACTTTTCTTTTCGATAAAGCTTATAGTTAGGGATGGCTCAGGTAATCCTGAAACATCCCATAGTTAAGCTGCTATAGGTTTAGACTGCTGGGGGACCTCATCTGTCACACCTTTCCTCACTTTGCTCTCTTTTTCCCCCTGTTTAATTTCAAAATTGATTTTATGTACATGTGACATTATTGTGGTTATTAACTTGTGTTTCCCTGTTCCAACAGATATCCTTTGAATGGCGTTATGGTGTTTTTCCCCCCTCTTTTCCCTCTTTTCTGTCTTCTCAAACCCCAGCTGGTCGAGGCGGATGGCCACCCTTCCTGAGTCTGGTTCTGCCAGAGGTTTCTTCCTGTTAAAAGGGAGTCGTTCCTTTCCACAGTCGCCACAGGCACGCTCAGGACGGGAGATTGGACTGAAGACACATTTCGGTGCAATCTGTTGGTTTCCTTAGCTAGGATATTAATTTTTTTAATTGGCTCTATATGAATTAATTGGATTATGATTACAATGAATTGAATTCCAATTGGCTTGAATTGGACTATATTACTTAAGTGCCTTGAGATGACAATTGTTGTAATCTGGCGCTATATAAATAAAATTGAATTGAATTGAATTGAACATTCATCATCTATGGGTCTGCTTGTACTGGATACAATAGTTTTGTAAGCACAGCAAAATAACTTACTAACTTTAAAGCTGTGTAGAGGTAATGGCTACATTTTGCATTCATAATATTATACAACCGTGTTGTATATATGGGGTGGCTGTAGCTCAGGAGGAAGAGCAGTCGCCCACCAATCAGAAGGTCGGTGGTTCGACTCTGGCTTCCCCAGGACACATGTCAAAGCGTCCTTGGGCAAGACACTGAACCCCTAAGACGTGCTGTATGAATGTGTGTGAGTGGGGTGAATGCAGCATGTAGTGTGACTTTTTTCCCAATATTCAGGAACTCCCAATATATTGAATTTGAGACAAAAGGAAGTAGTGAATAAACACATTGTACAAATACTCATCTTTTCTCTCTGTTCTCCTATTACACTGCAAAGGAAGTGAATCGTGATATATATATAATTTCTCTCAATATATTCCTTTAAGTTTTTTAAGACATTTGTCCTTTTCAAGGATCACACTACACAGGATGCAGAGATATGGCCAGTTTTTTAGTAAAAGCTTTTCAGGAATCACCTGCAATTTTTGACGTTTTTGCATAGATGCAACTAAAGACATGGCAGCCAAAAAGCAGCCAATGTCAAAATAAAGGCTTTGAAAAGACCTTTAGAATGCCTGGAGAACTATTGCTGCCAGAAGCACACAAATCCTGAGTATCATCAAATAAATACTGCATTGTCCCACCAATAATTTCAATAAGCTAAATGTAATTTACTAAATATTGCAACCACACATTCATACTCATCAGTTCTGTTGTGACCCCCCTGATCACTCTCCACCCAGCAACCCTGGTGCCTTGAGAAGCAATTTAGGAGAAACAGAAGGAGAAACAGAAGCAGACCAGGAAAACACAGACAGTAACATCAAGAGCTAGTTGCTCTCAACAATGCATCTGCCACAATATTTTCTGAGCTTTTAATGTGGCGAATGTCTAGACAACATGACTGCAAAAATAAGAACCAACGCATCAACCGGCGGTTTGGACAAACCAAGGAGTTCAAGAACACTAAAGGATTATGATCAGTATAGACCGTGAGAGGAACACTGGAGTTGATATAAACTTCAAAATGCTGCAACAGCCACACAAGGGCCAGAGTTTCCTTCTCTATGACAAAGTAATTTAGCTGGTATGAGTTAAATTTCTTAGAGAAAAAAACTCACAGGATGTTGAACACCATTACCGTCATGCTGAAACAGCACTGCCCATGCACCAACATCACTCACATCTGCCTGCAACTCAAATGGTCCAAACGAGGAACTACAAGGAGGAGAGCACAAAATAGCTTTGACATTTTCAAAAGCTCGCTTACATTCGGCTGACCAGACAAACTTCAGTTTTGCTTTCAACAAATCGGTTAATGGTGCTACAACAGTTCTTGCAAAAACTGCGGTATTATCCCACCAGGCCTAAGAAGCGTATGAGCTCCTTCTTAGTCATGGGTGCAGGATAGTGCTCAATCGCAGTAACCTCAGCCTGTACTGGCCGAACCTGTCCCTGTAGGTGACTAAGGGAAGTGACCATAGCCTTAAAACTCACACTTCGCTAGGTTAACTATCAGGTGTGCTTCACGAAGACGATAGAACAGTTGGTGTATACGGTGAACATGATCTTGCCAGGTATCACTGTAAACCACAACGTCATTGAGGTACACTGCACAACCGTCAAGACCACACACACAACAAGATTCATCAACGATTGAAAGGTCGCTGGTGCATTCCGCAGCCCAAAGCTCATCACTGAATAGGAGAATGGGCCAAATGGAGTTATAAAAGCAGAAATCTCTTTAGCTCTCTGTGACAGCGGAACTTGCCAATATCCCTTGAGTAAATCAAAGTTAGCAGAGCCTACCTGATCTACACAGTCTTCTATTCGAGGCAGAGGGTAAGCGTCAGGTTTTATCACGCTGTTTACCTTACGGTAGGCTGTGCAAAACCTTGGACTTTTATCGACTTTGTCCACAAGCAAGCAGGGAGAGGCCCTGTAAGAGCAGATTTTTGTTGTGTGTCGTGGTCTGATGATTAGTGGGTCAGCCTATATAGGGTAGGAACCTTTGGGGGCTTGTCAAGTGTTTCCAACCGGACTAGAAAAAAACAGTTTTTGACCGCTGTTTAGCATCAAGTTACGCTCTGTGTGGATGTATGTGTGAAACGTGTGATTTAAAGCATAAGATGGCAAATAAATGGACTTATTTGCATCTTAACTGAAAAGAAACTGGACTTTCATTCATCCCTCATGGTAAAATAGCAGCGCGTCAATTAGGTTTCCTGTTAAAATGCCTCAGTGGCTTAAAGCATTGGTTTAGCTTCTATAGGCCCAGCTGGACAAGGAGGGCTCAGCAATGGGATTGTCGAGCATGTACTCAATTTCTTTTTCCATTACCATACGCTTTTCCTCAGACACTCTGTAAAATCGCTGGCGGATGGGCTGTGAGTCACCCACATCAATAGTGTGCTCTATCAAATGTGTGCGAGTTAGAACATTATTAAATAAGCACAGATAGTCATTGATTAGAGCAGACAACTCAGCACACAAACAAAGCCGCTAAATTATGCAACGTTTCAGAATTTTTTCAGCCGGCCTCGCAACCAGCTCTCATCAGAGAGAGTATTAACATACTCGACCAGGTTGTGAGGAGGTTCAGGCTGTTCTGAATTGTGCAACAGAGTCAAAGGCCCTCGCACCGTATCCCCAAACACAAGCTCATTGGGGCTAAAACCGGTGCTCTCCTGCACAACTTCCCTGGCACCTAGCAACAACCAAGGTAGTCCCTCCTCCCAATCCAGTTCAACACAATACCCACGCAGCAATAACTTAAGAGTTTGGTGGAACCTCTCCAAGACCCCTTGACCCCGAACATGACACAATGAAGCCTGAATATGTGTGATCTGAACGACCTCACCTGGAGCACCTGGAGCACCAACACTTCCAGTCTGGTTAAGAAGGCAATCTACTTCCTCAGGAGGCTGAGGCGTGTTGGACTGGGGAGCTCTGTCCGGACCTCCTTCTACTGTGGGACACAGTCCACCCACCACCACGAACATTTACACCTCCAGATGCAGGAAAAGGGCCTCCTGCATCATGAAGGACCCCACTCACCCCGCACACGCTATGTTTGCCCCTCTCTCCTCAGACAGGAGGTTGCGGAGCATTAAGAGCAGGACCACCAGACTTAGGAACAGCTTCCACCCAGAAGCTGTGAGACTGTTGAACTCTGGGGAGACTGTTGAACCCCCCCCCCCCCCCCCCCCCCCCCACCACCACCACCACCACCACCACCACACACACACACACACACACACACACACAACCATAGACAATACTACCTGTTTTTTATTTTTTGATTTATATTTATCTTTGTTTATATACTTGTTAAATTTGCATTCTTTATCTTGTGTAATTCTCTTTTATTTGTATTTGTACTTAGTTTACTAGTTATATTTTATTCTCTACTTTTGTACATTTGGTCTGCTCCGGGACCAGGGAAACAAATTTCGTTCCATCTCATGTTAACATGTGCTGAAATGACAAATAAAACTCCTTGAATCTGAAGTTGCTTCAGAACCTGGGAAAACAAATGCACGAAAAATTACGACAATGCGACAATGCTGTGACCACAGACTTGGCAGTAATAGTTCGCAACGAATATGCGGCTGGATACCTGGTTGTTTGGCACATCACAGTGATGAAGTAGTTACTACCCAATTTTGAACTCAGCAAAGGACAAACACAATCAATTAGGAGATATTCAAATGGTTGCGCAATCGCTGGAATGGGGGACAGAGAAGCTGGTTTAATGGTTTGGTTGGATTCCCCTTTCAATTGGCATGTATGACATGTTTTGATGTAATTAGCCACATCCCTCTTCACTCGAGGCCAAAAAAAATACTTGAGAAGGTAGTTCTGCTCAAGCTCTGGTTCCCCGTGGAACATAGCCCTCGTAACTGCACAAGCTGTGAAAACACTAGGAGAACACTGTGTACTCTCATCAGATAACTCAGTAAAAGAGGGCGAAGATGTTACCACAAGAGGAAGCGGACCATCATCCCACACGCAGCAGCCAGCCAGGTCATTCCTCAGGATGATACAAGCAACACATTGAAACCCATTCCTTACATCAGAATGCAATCACCGGTGTCAGAACTCTGCAAAAAAGGAAGCACAGAACTCACAATGAATGAATTAAAGGCTCCTGATTCCCTCAAGATTTTTACCTTGACATCACTGTCCACCAATGACCAATCAGGCTCTTCCAGGCCATAATCCACACCAATAAGATTGACCTTACTGACAGGAGCAGCAAATGCAACAGGCTTAGCAAGCACCCTTTTACTGCTGGATTTAACAGGACATTCAGCTTTCCAATGACCCCTACCTTTACAGTAGTTACAGACTCAAACTGCACTTGACTGCATGCAGCCTTATCAAACTTACAATGGTGTGGACTGGGTACCTCAATGCACCGTTTACCTGCTGGACAAAACCTACCACCCTCACCCCGATAAGGCTTGGGACGACCCAAGCCTTATACTCACGATCATCACGGTGTGGCACGGTGTGATGTAGGTGGCAATATGACTGGGAACAGAGGTTTTTAAACTGCTCCAGAACAATCAAATTGCAGCATAGGTATTAACTCCTATTGAAGTACACCAACGACTGAAAAGAGTGTTTAACCGTCCGGCAAACTCAATGTGTGTTTGCTTACCAGATTTCTCCCACGACCGAAATCTCTGGTGATATGCTTCGGGCACCAACTCCTATGCTTTCAAAACTGCAGATTTGACTGACCAATAAACTTTATTGGTCAGTCAAATAATAATAAAATGAACTATGAACTAAGAAAAGCTAAACTTGAATTAAACAAAATTATTGATAAACAAACACAGTTTCTAATACAAAGACTTCGCTTGGAGAACTTTGAGCACGGCAATAAATCTGGAAGGTTCCTAGCTAACCAACTAAAGAGAAACAAAGAGAAAACAACAATCACTTCTGTTAAAGACTCAAAAGGAAATGTCACCCATGACCCCGATGTAATCAACAATGCTTTTAGGGACTTCTATAAAACCTTATATTCATCACAAAATGATCCATCAGACAGTAACATAGATCAGTTTCTTAGTAATATCAACCTTCCAAAATTACAAACCGAACAGGCAATGGCTCTGGATTCACCTCTTTCAATAGGAGAACTCCATGAAGCCCTTCAACATATGCCTAGTAAAAAAGCCCCGGGACCAGATGGTTTTCCAGCAGAGTTCTACAAAGAATTTTGGACTGTTTTGGCACCTGCATTTCACAAAATGGTGTTACAAGTTTTTTTTTTTTTTTTTTTTTCCTTGTCCTGTTCAGCATTATGGCAGCAGAATTGTAGTCTGAATACCTTTGATGCCAAACAGATTTGCTTTGCCAAGGGAAGTTTTATAAATGTAAAGCTCCCCTTGATGCCCATTTATTTATTTTTGTTTACAATATATAACATGTAATAGAACTGAACCGGACCGGGGGACAAGGAAAGAAGAAGAGGAAAGAAGAGGAAACAGAACAAAAATAGAAACAAAAACCAGACAACCAGCTGCTACACCTGTAAAAAACAAAACAGACAACAATCCATGACCTCTGAGGGGAATACAGCCTTAGCGCCACCAGGAGCACCTGAAAGCAGACAAGCAGAGAAAAAACAAACACACAAACAAACAAAAACAAGCACAAGAAGCGGTAATCGCATACAACACAGCTGTGAATATAGATGACCTGAGACAACATGATAATACATCAACTGCTTAGCGAGCATGCTACTGGGCTAATGAATGTGTGTGTGTGTGTGTGTGTGTGTGTGTGTGAGAACATGCAACACCCATGGCACAGGACCTACATGGTAACCGTGCTTAGTTATGAGTGTATAAGTGTACAGGGCCACAATCCACAGCCCCCCCCCCCAGCAATCAGAAGCAGGCAGAGAGGGCCACAAGACCCAGGCCACCAGCAGCCCCCACGGAGCACAGAACCCAGGAAGCCCACCACAGGGACAACCACACATCAACCCAGAAGACTGCAGAAGAAGCCCCCGGACAGAGCCCCCATAAGGTATTACAAGTTAAGCAGAATGGCAGATTATCCCCACACATGAACTCTCCTAACATTATCCTGCTACAGAAACCAGGAAAAGACCCCGTACTTCCATCCAGCTACCGCCCAATATCTCTAATAAATGCAGACCTCAAAATAATTTGTAAAGCCCTTGCCAAAAGAATAGAAAAAATAACTCCACTTATAATACATCCTGACCAGACAGGTTTTATAAAGGGTAGACACTCATCCACTAACACTCGCAGGCTGATTAATCTCATAGACTATTCTAACATCAACAACCTGGAAACCACAATAGTCTCTCTAGAGGCAGAAAAAGCATTTGATCGAGTGAACTGGAAATTTTTATTCGCAGCATTAAACAAATTTGGGTTTGGATCACACTTCATCAACTGGATAAGGATATTATATAGCTCCCCAAATGCGTGTGTCAGGACAAATGATCAAACCTCTCCAAGCTTCAGTCTGCAGAGAGGTACAAGACAGGGTTGCCCACTTTCTCCCTCACTTTTTGCTATTTTTATAGAACCTTTAGCAGCTGCTATCAGACAAGATAGAAATATTAAAGGCATCCAACCCCAAAATATTGAGCATAAAATAAGTCTTTATGCTGATGATGTTTTACTTTTCCTTCAGAACTCTCAAACGTCTCTCACTCACACGATCACACTCATAAATACATTCTCAGCACTTTCTGACTACTCTATCAATTGGTCTAAGACCACAGTTCTGCCCATTAACTGCAGGGTCCAGAATATACCTGCAATCACTTTACAGTCAGGAAATATTAGATATTTAGGCATAAACATTTCCTCCAGGCTCTCAGAGCTAACAAAGCTAAATTATGTGCAATTATTAAAGACAGTCGAGGACGATCTCTCTCGTTGGAAATCCTTACCTATATCACTTATGGGGAGAGTTACAACCATTAAAATGATGATACTACCAAAAGTTAATTATTTGTTCTCAATGATCCCCATAAAACCATCTGCTACTTGGTTTAAGTCACTAGATTCATGCATCTCCAAATTTCTGTGGAAAAACAAACCACCACGTATTAGTTTAAAAACCCTACAGAAGACCAAGGACTGTGGTGGATTAGATTTACCTAATTTTCAGCACTATTCCTTAGCCAATAGGTTACAGTATATATCAAAATGGTTTAAACCTAGCCCAATAGATGAACCATGGATAAATATAGAACAAGCATTGTGTGATAATCTGGAAATCTCTGACCTGCCACTTATTAGTCAAAACGTAAAAAATCACAAATGTTTCAAAAGCATTAACATCAGCACCTCTCTGACAGCCTGGTGGGAATTTCTTAAAATAACAAAGTCTTCAATTGTCCCATGTAAGCTTACACCCATCTGGAACAATCCTGACATACTGCAAAACAAAAAAATGCTAAACTTTACTCTGTGGAAGATCAAAGGAATCAAACATCTGGAACATATAATCCAAAATGGAAATTTTATTTCATTTGATGAGCTCATATCACAACACGAGATAGGCAGCAATAAATTCCTAGAATATCAACAACTTAAGTCTATAATAACAAAGAAATATATCCTCCACCAACCAGACTTACAACTCCCGACTAGG
Source organism: Leuresthes tenuis (assembly GCF_036924035.1). Classification (NCBI taxonomy): domain Eukaryota; kingdom Metazoa; phylum Chordata; class Actinopteri; order Atheriniformes; family Atherinopsidae; genus Leuresthes; species Leuresthes tenuis. Next base: position 31,625,294 of record NW_027325364.1, read on the forward strand.
GTAGCAGAATTTCTAAGCATCTGCACCCCAAAACTACTATCAAAAATATATAAATTATTGTCTAAAATAGATGACACAATGTCTCTTCCATCCTCAAAATGGGAGGCAGATTTATCCATCAGTTCTAGTCATAGCTTCTGGCCACAAATATGTTTGAACACCTTCAGAATGACTCAGAATTCTAATTTACAGCTCATACAATACAAAATCCTTCATAGAACACACTATACAGGACAAAGGATGTCCAGGATGGGTCTGACACACTCAAACATCTGCTCACATTGCACAGATAACACACCTGATGATTATGCACACGCTTTGTGGTTTTGTGCGCCTGTCCAGAAGTTCTGGCTTGAAGTCTGTGAGGACCTATCAACATGGCTAAAGTGTAGCATCCCTGCATTCCCCACACTGTGCATACTGGGTGACTTAGACAACATCAAAGTGGAAATGAACTCAGCACACATGGTTCTCACAGTGTTATGTATCGCAAAGAAAACTATTCTCATGAACTGGAAAGCAAAGAACAATCTGTGTATTAACCAGTTTAGAAATTTTCTTTTAGACTATATTAGCATGGAAACAATGTCTGCCTCCTCAAAACATCAATTGGCTGAATTTAATTCTCTCTGGTCCCCGCTGATTAGCTTTATCACATAGTAGTGGTGGTGGGTTGCTGTCCCGTCGCTCTGGGCGGTTGGGTGTGTGCTGGTGGGGGCTGTGTGGCTTCGGGCGTCTGGTGGTCTCTCGGGTCGTGGGGACCGGGTTGGTCATTGCTGGGGGGGACTGTGTGTCGGGCTTGGAGGGCAGTTTTGGGGGCTTGCGGGTGGGACTGTCTTGCCGTGTGGGGCGGGGTCCCTTGGGGGCCTTGGGGTGGTGGCTGCTGGCTCTATGCCGGGTGGCCGGGCCGCTCTGGCGTGGGTAGTGGTGCTGGGCCTGGGCCCTGGTGGCTGGGCGCTGCCTTGCGCCCGGGGGGGGGACCCTGCCTGTGCCTGGGGGTCTGGGTTGCCCTGGACGCACCACAGTATGGGTGGGTTGGTGCAGGTCCTGGTGCCAGGCTTGTTGCTCTGGGACCTCCAAGGTGTCCGCAGATGGTTGTTTTTTTTTCAGGGTGTTGGGGCGTGCGGTGGGGGGGGGGGCGGTGCTTTTCCCCTGTTGGGGGGGGCCTGGGGGGGTCTGGGTGATGGTGGGTCTCAGGCCCGGGCTGCTGCGACTGGTGTGACCGGGTGGTTTGTTTGTTTGTTTTTTGTTGTTGTTTGTTTGTTTTTTGTAGAGGTCCTCCGGGGTGGGGTGGGGCGGGATGGGTACCTTCTGGGGGTACAGGGGCTCCCGGAATATGGTCGCTGCAGGCCCCGAGCCTGGTGGACATCAGCCCCTCCTGCCCTGGGTTGGCTCCCAGGTAGCGGGGATGCCTATTGCAGCCAGTCCCTGGCTGCCCTCTCCGGGGGAGAGTAGCTCCCCCGGTGTATATCCCCATACCCCTCTCCCTTCTGGCTCCTGTACACAGCACACACTCACACATGAAGGGTTTTGGGGGCGTGTGTGTTCGGTGGGGTGTAGTGGATGGGGCCACGTAGGTGGTCCCCTTTGGTTGCACTCTGCAGTTCCCCGCCCCTGTTTTAATTACACCTTAGACATTACTACTTATCAAACACACTCACACACACATATTAGGTCTTGGGGGGTGGTTACACTGAGTGGCATGTGGTGGGCGGGGCTCTTTGGGTATGTAGGCTGCCCAGAGGGCCGCGCTCCCAGTTCTATAAGTTTGGCTGCCCCTCAATTTTAATTGCTCACTATTAGAAAATATTGAAGAGCCAGAAGGGTGAGGGGAGGGGTCTTCTTCCCACACCCCTGCTTCCTGGTTGCTGCTCAGGGCGGGAGGGGCCAAGAGGATTAATTAATTGTTCTGCTGGTTTGGGGTCTGTGGTGGCTGGGGGGCTGCTGGCCCCCTGGTGTGAGGGGGCCAGCAGGCCCAGCGGAGTCGAGGGAGGGACGTGTGGATGTGTGGATGTATGGGACGTGAAAGTGTGTGTGGTAATGATTGGGCCTGGATCTGGGACTTGCTGTCGCCTGGCCTGCCTGTGCTTCTCCCGATGGGGGGGCGGCATTGCCTCTCCCCGCTGCTCGCGACTTCACCCACCTGTGGGCACATCTTGACTCCCAGGGCACTTGGCCAGGGGACTGGGGCAGGCGCTGACCCACTGTGTGGCTGTGTGGGGCGCTTGGCCCTCCTGGGTATTGGGTGGGGCCTCTGCCGGGGGGTTTGGGAGCGCTCGGGCTCCCGGGGCCCGGGTCCAGTGCACGGCCCATGTCTGGGCGGCTGGGGCCTGGCGGGGTCGGTGGGCTGTTGCCCCTGGCTCCCGGAGGGCCTCTGCCCTATGCTTATGGGGGCTCTGTCCGGGGGCTTCCTCTGCAGTCTTCTGGGTGGATGCGTGGTTGCCCCTGAGGTGGGCTTCCTGGGTTCTGTGCTCAGTGGGGGCTGCTGGTGGCCTGGGTCTTGTGGCCCTCTCTACCTCCTTCTGATTGCTTGGGGGGGCTGTGGATTGTGGCCCTGTACACTTATACACTCATAACTAAGCACGGTTACCATGTAGGTCCTGTGCCATGGGTGTTGCATGTTCTCACACACACACACACACACACACACATTTATTAGCCCAGTAGCATGCTCGCTAAGCAGTTGATGTATTATCATGTCGTCTCAGGTCATCTATATCCACAGCTGTGTTGTATGCGATTGCCGCTTCTTGTGCTTGTTTTTGTTTGTTTGTGTGTTTGTTTTTTCTCTGCTTGTCTGCTTTCAGGTGCTCCTGGTGGCGCTATGGCTGGATTCCCCTCAGAGGCCATGGATTGTTGTCTGTTTTGTTTTTTACAGGTGTAGCAGCTGGTTGTCTGTTTTTTGTTTCTATTTTTGTTCTGTTTCCTCTTCTTTCCTCTTCTTCTTTCCTTGTCCCCCGGTCCGGTTCAGTTCTATTACATCTTATATATTGTAAACAGAAATAAATAAATGGGCATCAAGGGGAGCTTTACATTTATAAAACTTCCCTTGGCAAAGCAAATCTGTTTGGCATCAAAGGTATTCAGACTACAATTTTGTTGCCATAATGCTGAACAGGACAAGGGGAAAAAAAAAAATAATAATAATAATAATAATAAAAAAGTGTGGAGTATGCTTCCTGTGCCTTACCTGTCAAAACACACTGCAGTAACAGGGTATGCTCTGCATCAGACCAATCTCTGTTTTCTGCTACGCACCCAAAAAGTAAGAAAAATGCATCAGGGTCATATTCACAAAACTGAGGAACCAAACGCAGACTACTGGTAAAAATCAAAAGAATGTCAAGATCCAGGCAACAGGAGCCTGATCCCCACCACCAACACTCTGCAAATTCAACCTGCGCTCCTCTTGCTCAGGCATTTTAATTTCAGCTTGCAACTATGACTGAGGAACACAACCAAAAGAAAAAAAATCTTACCTGCCCAAATCCCATACAAACCAGAACTGATGTGCAACAACTCTGGTCCCTGCTACATCCAAAAGCTCAGCAGCCCACACACAGCTGAAAACATCACCGTAACTCTGTTCCTTTAACTGCATGACCAAAGCTAAAAACTCCCTCACTAAGCTTCAGGTGTTACTTGTGGTGGATACTTATGCACTGAAACCCGCAAGCCCGGTGAAGCAACCAAAAATAGGCGACCCCCCACTGTAGCCTCGGACGTACTCCCAAGACAATTGCTCGAGCCACTTTCACACTGCACTAACAAACCCCCCAACGACCGCACAACTCTGAGCCACAGAACACCAGCATTTACCAGCTCAATGACACAACCAAACACACCTCAGAGCAATAAACATATTTAACCATACAGCAAAACAATTAATTTACCAACACTCGCTAGTGTCTCCCAAACAAACAGATTATGCCTACATCTACCAACAAAAAAAAAAAGCACAGGATAGACTACAACGGAGTATCAACATTACAGCAATACTAAAGCCACTACACCGGTTTAGCCAACAGCAAAAGTGACGGGCCCCATCTGTTACAGCCTGGCTCACTGGCTGCAACATGAGATGCATGCCCACTGTAGGAACCTTTTGCAGTTCCTATAACCTTTTCAGGAACTAAGCCGTTTTTTCATGCATTTGGACATACAGCTGGCAGTTGTAGTTCAGGAGGAAGAGCAGTCACCCAGCAATCGGTCCGTGGTTCGACTCTGGCTTCCCCGGGCTGCATGTCGAAGCGTCCTTGGGCACTGAACCCCACGTTGCCTCCCGATGTATCCACCGGGGTATGAATGTGTGTATGAATGATTAGAAAGCACGTAGGTATGTGTAGTACCCTAAGATGTGCTGTATGAGTGTGGGTGAATGTGGCATGTAGTGTTAGAAGCGCTTTGAGTGGTCAGTTAGACCGGAAAAGTGCTATACAAGTACAAGTCCATTTACCATTTACAGGAACTCAGGACCACAACCCTGAGTTCCTATAACCATTAGCTACTTCAACGAGGCAGGGTCTTATCTGGGTTCCATAGGAATACGTATGACGTAGGTGTTTGGTGGTTGGTAGCTCCGCCCCTTGTCTGGAATATTTACTCATATGACACGGACACAACCGGCAAATGTTTAATAAGTTAAACTTACACGTCTCCTTCATCTGCGGTGCTCTGCTCTCCTTCTTTCCTTCATGAAACGAAGAAGTATTGCCTGCTGCTCAATTCTTCATCTCCTGACTCTCGCTGTGTGCCCTTCCAGCCTCGATCTTAGATGCCTGATGTGATCGTCCATGATTAATACTGCCGTCATGCAGACCATAAACACGGTGGCCTCCTCGCTCTTCTTGGTGGTGTTCTTTTGTTTTCTTCTCTCCTTACTTTTCACGGGTTTTGTTGTTGAGTGTGGCGCTACAGTAACACATCACTGTTGCAGACGGTTGCATCACACCAAGATCCCCGACTTATGTGCGAATGCAAAATGAAACAGTTCCCCTCGGGAAGGGCAGTTCTTATAAGTAGATTCGAAGTGGACAGTTCTTAGAACTGCGTTCTTAGAACTCTCTGTCCGAATGCGCCTATGGAGGGAGACTGACATGAGGTGTCAGGCAAGAGAACTTAATTTATTTTAAAGAAAACGCAAGCAAATCAACAAAACATCTGAAAATCAGTGATTCAGGGGTGTAACGCTTGCATGGGCATGTGTGGTTGTGTATCTGTAAAAGAACCAAAAAAAAAAACTACATGATGAGCTCATGCTGCTAAGGTGCTGTCTGTCTAGAGGACAGCGAGAAGAGAGTCACCAGACTGCAAGCTGAGGCAGCCATTTCAAGGGGTAGAGTACACCTGGCCCAATCTGGGCTCTACTGCTCTACAGTGGCGTTCCTCTAATTTAGAAGTGTCTCAATTAGTCTGGAAAGATAGTTTAATAACGTATAAGAAAGCACTTCGTAAAGCTAGAACTGCTTATTATTCATTATTGATTGAAGAGAATAAGAATAATCCCAGGTTTCTTTTCAGCACTGTTGCCAGGCTGACAAAGAGTCCGAGCTCTGTTGAGCCATGTATTCCTTTAACTCTCAGCAGTGATGATTTCATGAGATTCTTCATCAATAAAATTGTTTCTATCAGAGAGAAGATTAATGGAATCCTTCCCACTATTATCACTGATGTATCATCAAGTAGAGCAGCTTTAGAAGTATCTTTCGAACCTGAATTGTATTTAGACAGCTTCTGCCCAGTTGATCTTTCTGAGCTAACAACAGCAATAGTCTCTTCTAAACCATCAACTTGTATGTTAGACCCAATCCCAACCAGACTGTTCAAGGAGGTTTTCCCCTTAATTGACACTTCCAAATTGGATTTGATCAATCGGTCTTTGTTGATAGAATATGTACCTCAGACTTTTAAGGTTGCTGTAATTAAACCTTTACTTAAAAAAACTACTCTTGATTCAGAAGTGTTGGCTAATTATCGACCTATATCCAATCTCCCTTTTTTGTCTAAAGTTCTTGAATAAATAGTTGCAGTTCAACTTTGTGATCATTTACATAGAAATAATCTCTTTGAAGAGTTTCTGTCAGGATTCAGAGTGCATCATAGCACAGAAACAGCAGTGGTGAAAGTTACCAATGATCTCCTCTTAGCCTCTGATAGCGGACTTGTTTCTGTGCTTGTCCTGTTGGATCTCAGTGCTGCATTTGATACGATTGATCACAGCATTCTGTTACAGAGACTTGAACATGTTATTGGGATTAAATGAACTACATTAGGCTGGTTTAAGTCATATTTATCTGATAGATTCCAGTTTATTCTTGTAAATGAAGAATCTTCCTCACACACCAGAGTAAGTCATGGAGTTCCTCAGGGTTCTGTGCTTGGACCGATTATATTTACTTTATACATGCTTCCATTAGGTAACATTATCAGACAGCATGGCATAAATTTCCATTGTTATGCTGATGATACTCAGCTGTACCTATCTATGAAACCAGATGAAACCAATAGGTTGGTCAGACTACAAGCCTGTCTTAAAGACATAAAGACCTGGATGACTCAGAACTGTCTGCTTTTAAATTCAGACAAAACTGAAGTTGTTCTCTTTGGACCTGAGCGCTTCAGGGAGAAATTGTCTAGTTATATAGTTACTCTAGATGGTATTTCCTTGGCTTCTAGTTCTACAGTGAGGAACCTTGGAGTTATTTTTGACCAGAATTTATCATTTGACGCACATATAAAACTGGTTTCTAGGACTGCCTTCTTTCACCTTCGTAATATTGTTAAAATCAGGAACATCCTGTCTCAAGATGATGCAGAGAAACTAGTTCATGCATTTGTTACTTCAAGATTGGACTACTGTAATTCCTTATTATTGGGCTGTCCCACATATTCTCTGAAAAGCCTCCAGCTGATCCAAAATGCTGCAGCCAGAGTTCTGATGAGAACTAACAGGAGAGATCATGTTTCTCCAGTTTTAGCTTCTCTTCATTGGCTCCCTGTTAAATTCAGAATACAATTTAAGATTCTTCTTCTCACATATAAAGCTCTTAATGACCGAGCTCCATCATATCTTAAAGATCTCATTGTAAAATATTTTCGCTCCCAAACTGCAGGTTTACTTGTTGTTCCCAGAGTTTCTAAAAGCAGAATGGGAGGTAGAGCCTTCAGTTATCAGGCCCCTCTCTTGTGGAATAAGCTGCCAGTAAATGTCCGGGAAGCAGACACCCTTTCCACTTTTAAGATTAGGCTTAAAACTTTCCTTTTTGATAAAGCTTATAGTTAGGGATGGCTCAGGTAATCCTGAAACATCCCATAGTTAAGCTGCTATAGGCTTAGACTGCTGGGGGACCTCATCTGTCACACCTTTCCTCACTTTGCTCTCTTTTTCCCCTGTTTAATTTCACAATTGATTTTATGTACATGTGACATTATTGTGTTTATTAACTTGTGTTTCCCTGTTCCAACAGATATCCTTTGAATGGCGTTATGGTGTTTTTCCCCCCTCTTTTCCCTCTTTTCTGTCTTCTCAAACCCCAGCTGGTCGAGGAGGATGGCCACCCTTCCTGAGTCTGGTTCTGCCAGAGGTTTCTTCCTGTTAAAAGGGAGTCATTCCTTTCCACAGTCGCCACAGGCACGCTCAGGACGGGAGATTGGACTGAAGACAAGTTTCGGTGCAATCTGTTGGTTTCCTTAGCTAGGATATTTTTTTAATTGGCTCTATATGAATTAATTGGATTATGATTACAATGAATTGAATTCCAATTGGCTTGAATTGGACTATATTACTTAAGTGCCTTGAGATGACAATTGTTGTAATCTGGCACTATATAAATGAAATTGAATTGAATTGAATTGAATTGGCCCATCCCACTACTGACCCTCCTGCAGACAGATAGAGAACAGCAGCAGCAGCAACAAGTAGAGCTGGTGCAAAGGTAAGGGGTCGTCATTATGCGTTCATCAGTGTATGAATGTGTTTTAATACGTAGAAGAAAGCACTGTCTAGCCTATATGGACTAAAAGCTGCTGTATGAGTGTGTGTGAATGTGGCATGTAGTGTAAAAGCGCTTAGAGTAGTCAGCTACACTACAAAAGCACTATACAAGTACAGTCCATTTACCATTTATAGGAAATCTCTGTGGATTTTCCTCCTTTATTTGGCAAGAGCTTTTTACTGTAATGTTCAATTTGAATATGTTACTTCTGCATTGATTGAAAATAGAACTCCTTATGCTGATAAATAAAAAATATTGTGTGACATAATAAAATCAAAGAATGATAAAGTAGCATGAGGTATGTATGAATAAGTCATTTCTATAATATATTTTAGCCAGTGATGGAAATACTTGGTTAAAACACACGCTCATAGTCACACACTAGGAATCAACAGACAGGACAACCTTCCTGTCTCAGGCGTCTCCTTCTTCATCTTCCACTCAAGCACTTGAGTTAATTAAGTCTGTGATTACACAGGATTGTGTTTGTTTATTCTTCCAAATACCAGAATCAGGTAAGTCATTTCAGGGGTACTCTCTAAAATGTCATGTAATGAATAGGACTGTTGACATTTTGGCCTTAAATGTTCTTTCTTACTTTCTTACTTACTTACTGCATGCTGGGAGTATGGGTATGTGAGAGGCTGGAAGGAACTAATGGTGAGAGTTTTTCTCTCTTTTTCTATATATTCTTTACTGTGATCTGCATATAGATATAGGATTTATCATTTATTTCGGTCTTTGCTTGCACCTGGTGGTTGGTGGGGGAGCGTGGCGTTTTGTTGTTGGCGGCCGGCGGTCGTGTTTCTTGGCCCGACCCATCGGTCCCGGTAGAAACGGTCCTCCTGGCCGTGGGAGACTGTGTTGGACACCCCAACCTGTCCCATACTTCAAGGATGAATAAAGGCGTGGTCATTTTCTTGAAAGACGAGAGTTTGGTGGCAGGGTTGATTGTGAATGGCGTCACCGTGGACGGTGTTTACTTGTGGGTTTCTCCGCTCGTGGTGCCCTCCACCCGAGTTAAGCTAAGTTTTATATTTGACACGTTGCTCACGGAGCACACGACGGAGAACAACAAACCGGATGGACCAAGTTGAAAACAGGCTCGGCGAGGAAGTGCGTCTGTACAGGCACCTGTACAACAGTGCACTGAAACAGCATAAGCAAGTAAAACAGCAAACCGATCTACTTTTATTATTATTATTGCATCCTGAAAGGCAACGATAATTCCCAAGAGTGTCCATTGAAGCACACTATTTCATAACAAACAAAAAAAGGTAACACAATACACTTAAAAGTCCTATAGCAATATTCTAAGTACTATATCAGACTATAATGGTGATAACACACCTATTGAAATTTCAACTTCTGAAGGCTCATCAGCTATTATGTAAGCAGAGGTGAGAATGCTGATCATTGATGACAGTGCTACTCTTCCTACTCTTGATGGGGGCATTGTTTTCTTTTCCACTTTCATCATTGTAGAGTAGTTGGCGGTAACCTTCACGTAGCAACCACACCTCTGTTGCTGGCACGACACCGTGACGTCATCAACGCCGCCACCGCAGCAACCATACTGGGCCCTTTACTGTTTCAGGTGTTCCCCCAAGTATTCCCAATGTGACTCTAGGGAGTGAACCGCAGCAATCCAGGAAGCTGGCGAGCAGCTTTAGAACTGTGGGCCTGGGCTGTAAGAGTGAGAAGTTGAAGGATGTTCACTGTGGCAAATCTGGGGGGTGACCTGGGGTGGCATGGACCACCCCTGAAAACTCATTGGCCACCCCTGTGGCCACCCCAAATCTGGTAGGTAGTTGGTCAAGTTCGTCAACACAAGAAAGAAGAGAAAAGCTGTCAATCAATTATGACAGCCGATGAGCTGAGTTAGGGTTTTCTAACTAACACAGTAATGGTCAGCTGGAGGCTGTGAGAGCTGATTTCTGCTCAGCGGACGTTTGTCCAGTGGCCATGCACGCTGCATCTGCATGCTGTTGCTGGTCCGGTGAATCAGGAGGACGGTTACAGACCTGCTGCTGGATAAAAATGGATAAAATCTGTCGACTGAGAGGTATGGTAATTTAATGTTTGGTTATATCATAGTTCCCTCTGAATGTGTAGGAAAATTTCATGTAGCACCAAGTAGTAGCTAAAAGACAAACTACACTGCACTAGCTAGCTTAGCAGCCCTGCCCTGGTCCCAATTCATAATTTGGCGCTATCCCCGAATTTAAAGTGAAATGCATTTTATAAATGGTGTCAGGCCAGTTTCAGCGTGAGTAGGGTATTCCAACCGCTATCCCAGAAAATCTCCCTCTTTTTCATAGCCCAGTATTGGCAGGTATGAGTTAAGCATTTAACATTAGCAGGGTTTTTTATTGCTATTTGGATACAGCCATGAAATATGAAAAGTTTCTGGACTGAGGGTGTTTTTGCAGATCTGTGTGTTCACAGTTCAACTGCAAAACTTTTGAAGTTGAATCTTTTATCATTGAATTTTTTGCGGTTGCATTTTTTGCAGTTGAATATTTTAACATTGAAAAACATTCAGATACATAATTTCAATGCATAAATATTCAGTGCTAGAAATTCAAACACTTTTTTCTTTCAAAATCCAATGACACAGACTTACTTCCATAAACCAGTGTGTGAAATATAGTGTGACAGTCTACATTTAAGTTAAGCAATATTAGTGATGAAGAGCAGTCAGTTCCCCCTGCACAGGATGGTAGGTCATGCTTCGATAGTTTGAATTTACCATGTAGGCTCACATTCAAGTTGTTTGTCACTCCAGTTATAAAATTACAACTGTCTTAAACATCAAAAAACACATAGTTAACACAGTTGACAGAAGTTAAGACAGAAGAATTAATTAATGTGCATAATACAATACACAAACAAAAAAAAATACACAAACACACGTATAAATGTATGTATGTACTGCGGCTGTGTAATGGCTGTGTATATTGCGTGGGGAGTTGGACTCCGCAGCCAAAGCAGAGTACGACTCCTCTTCCCGGCCCCGACGTAGGAGAAGGATGCAGCAGACAGTCAGGCTGGGGATCAGGGAGCTCAGACAGGGGCTGATGACAGTTTGGGAATTACAAGTGGGACAGCTGAGAGAGGGGAAGGTGCAGGGGAGGCATTGGCACTGGGGCTGCTGGTGAAGATGAGGAAGAGGACATGGAGTATGATTCTGACTCTGCCTCTGTTACAGACTCTCAGCACAGTGGAGAGCTGAATGCTAGAGGAAATCAATGATTTCCTAGATGAAACGATTGGTAAATTGGTTAAAGTATCTCATTTCTTTCCAGATATAGGGAAGTTTATAAAAAGTCTGTACAAGCTGCAGAAGATAGTGGGGACGGATTTACTGGATGAGAGGAAACGTTTCAGACTCAGGAAACATGCGACTAATGTAAAAAAGGCCTTCAACCTGAAAAGAACTTCAGGAAGATTAAAACTCAGTTAGAAAATATGAAGACACTGCACAGGGTGGTTCTCCTAAGGTTTCTTCTACCTGTTTTTTTCTCTCTCTCTGGTGTGAGTAAAGTGAGGGTGGGCATTTTAAATGTCAACGGCGGGAGGTATCAGCAGAGGAGGGCAATTATCTCTGAAATGGTTTTACATCATTACATCATGGTACAACATCATCTAACACCTTGTCCCAGATTATCTCAGAGTCTGCTGCCGTGGATTTATGGAGGGTTAAACATCCCCGTGTTAGGCAGTACACCTGGGTTAGAGTGGTGGATGGGAATATGAGTGCAGCCAGGTTGGATAGGATTTATATTAGTAGTAGTTTCTATAACTATAGCTATTGAGCAGTCATATTTACCCAGTAGGTTTCACTGACCATCATTTAGTCACCTTGGATTTTCACATCTCACAAACTACTAAATGCAGCTCATATTGGTACTTTAACATTAAACTGCTTCAGGACAGTGGTTTCTGTCAGAAGTTTGAGGAATTTTGGTCAATATGGAGGTCAAGGAAAAGGGAGGGCTGGAGGCTTGGGTTCGGTAAGCACCTGTTCCTGATCCAGCAAAAGTCCATGTATCTGTCTGGTTTGACACCTTTTTATAGGTCTGTCAGGTTTTCAGGTTCCATTAAAGGGAGTAGTAGATGGCGGGGATGTGGATCCTGCAGGAGCCTCTGTGTGGAAAGTTTCATTGCCAGAGGCTTTGTTCTCTGGCAGCCTGAGCTCTAGAACCTCCTAATGCATCTTTATACTCAAAGACCTCAATTCAATTCAATTCAATTCAATTTTATTTATATAGCGCCAGATTACAACAATTGTCATCTCAAGGCACTTAAGTAATATAGTCCAATTCAAGCCAATTGGAATTCAATTCATTGTAATCATAATCCAATTAATTAATATAGAGCCAATTAAAAAAATAATAACATCCTAGCTAAGGAAACCAAAAGATTGCACCGAAACTTGTCTTCAGTCCAATCTCCCGTCCTGAGCGTGCCTGTGGCGACTGTGGAAAGGAACGACTCCCTTTTAACAGGAAGAAACCTCTGGTAGAACCAGACTCAGGAAGGGTGGCCATCCGCCTCGACCAGCTGGGGTTTGAGAAGACAGAAAAGAGGGGGGAAAAACACCATAACGCCATTCAAAGGATATCTGTTGAAACAGGGAAACACAAGTTAATAACCACAATAATGTCACATGTACATAAAATGAACTGAGAAATTAAAAGAGAGCAAAGTGAGGAAAGGTGTGACAGATGAGGTCCCCCAGCAGTCTAAGCCAATAGCGGCTTAACTATGGGATGTTTCAGGATTACCTGAGCCATCCCTAACTATAAGCTTTATCAAAAAGGAAAGTTTTAAGCCTAATCTTAAAAGTGGAAAGGGTGTCTGCTTCCCGGACATTTACTGGCAGCTTATTCCACAAGAGAGGGACCTGATAACTGAAGGCTCTGCCTCCCATTCTGCTTTTAGAAACTCTGGGAACAACAAGTAAACCTGCAGTTTGGGAGTGAAGTGCTCTGTTAGGAAAATATCTTTAAGATCTTTAAGATATGATGGAGCTCGGTCATTAAGAACTTTATATGTGAGGAAAAGAATCTTAAATTCTATTCTGAATTTAACAGGGAGCCAATGAAGAGAAGCTAAAACTGGAGAAACATGATCTCTCCTGTTAGTTCTCATCAGAACTCTGGCTGCAGCATTTTGGATCAGCTTGAGGCTTTTCAGAGAATATGTGGGACAGCCCAATAATAAAGAATTACAGTAGTCCAATCTTGAAGTAACAAATGCATGAACTAGTTTCTCTGCTTCACCCTGAGACAGGATGCTCCTGATTTGAACAATATTACGAAGGTGAAAGAAGGCAGTCCTAGAAACCAGTTTTATATGTGCGTCAAATGATAAATTCTGGTCAAAAATAACTCCACGGTTCCTCACTGTAGAACTAGAAGCCAAGGAAATACCATCTAGAGTAACTATATAACTAGACAATTTCTCCCTGAAGCGCTCAGGTCCAAAGAGAACAACTTCAGTTTTGTCTGAATTTAAAAGCAGACAGTTCTGAGTCATCCAGGTCTTTATGTCTTTAAGACAGGCTTGTAGTCTGACCAACCTATTGGTTTCATCTGGTTTCATAGATAGGTACAGCTGAGTATCATCAGCATAACAATGGAAATTTATGCCATGCTGTCTAATAATGTTACCTAATGGAAGCATGTGTAAAGTAAAAAGAATCGGTCCAAGCACAGAACCCTGAGGAACTCCGTGACTTACTCCAGTGTGTGAGGAAGATTCTTCATTTACAAGAACAAACTGGAATCTATCAGAGAAATTTGACTTAAACCAGCCTAATGTAGTTCCTTTAATCCCAATAACATGTTCAAGTCTCTGTAACAGAGACCTCCTGGTTTGGATCATCAATGGCCACCTTACAGTCTGCATCCAGGTGCCTCTCCTTAAGTCTGTTGCAAAGAGGTGTTTTTATCTTAAAAAGAAAAAAAATGCCTGCATTATAAACTTTGTATTATCCTGGTGTAGACATGAATTGTGATAGTGTTCTCAATCATATCTTACAATCTTGAGTGCAGAAAAAAGCCTCTCAACATCTGCTGAGATGTATTGCTTTCGCATCTGACATATTTACCACATTTCATCAGTAACACGAATTATTGCGTTTTAGTTTCCTGTCTTCCGTGTCTAGTCTAGTCTGATGTGACAATACATTTCCCAGCGTAGTCCAGTATAAAAATTAAAATTAACAGTCAGACGACTGGTAATTAGAATTTTTACAAATACGACTACAATTTAACAGTAATGATTTAATCTCCTTCTCAAAATCACCAGTTTCACAGAAAAAGTAAATTAACAATTTTCAATTGTACAATACTAGATACATAAGGATCTTGTCGAATTCAGTGGAAGCTGCACATTGCTAATGAAGTTCGCCATCACCCCCGCTGATTTACCACATTGCACAAACCTTTTTTTAACCTGAAATCTGCTGCCAGGGCGATATTTTCAGTGCCCCAAGACCATAAAACTCTGCGACACTGACTGTCTCTCCTGCCGCTGGTCCGTGGCAGGATGAAGGGGACATCCTGCTGTCCTTTCTTACTCTGGAGTTAGGTGATTTTGAGACTTTGGGGAAGAAGGTAGTATATCTTCTCAGTGTGCAAGTCTCAAATCTCCGCTCTCTGATGGGGGTGGTGTCGAAGTGGATGGAAATTTTTGGTAGGGGGTTGTCCCCAAGGCGCTGTTGGCGGTCCCTGTATAAAACACATATTGATAAGCTGACGGGGGACCTCCAGTGGAGAATTGTACATGGAGCCATAGCTACAAACAAGTATCTGGTGCACCTCAATCCTGACAGGGGGGAAGGCTGTCTTTTCTGTTCCCAACCTGAGACCATCTGTTCACTCAGTGCTGTAGGTTGGCAGGACTTTTCAGACTGTAAGAGACTTAGTTTCAGGGGTTAGGGGAACCCTTTTCCTTTTGTTTGTTCATTTATGGTCCGCATTACTCTTTCAAGAACAAAAATGTAATCATACTCATACATCTAATTTCTGGACAGGCTAAACTGGCTGTGTGGAAAACCAGGAAAAAACATATGAGGGGACAGAGGACGTACGTGGTGTTGATACTGACTGGGATGCTGGTGGCTCGGCTCAGAATAGATTTTGAGTTTTACAGACTGACTGATAAAACTGAAGTGTTTGTGGCCTTCTGGTGGTACAGAATGTGCTGTGTTCAGTCATAGAGAACTCCTTGGCTTTCCATTTTTGAGTAGATGCTCCTGCTTGGCTGTAGCGTTCGTTCGTTAGAGTTCGTTAGAGTCATGAGGGGTGTTTGCTCATTCTTTTCTGTGTTCTTCTTTTTATATTTATGCAGTATTCTATTGGTTTGCATGCCATTCTTTCCATTATTGGGTTTTCACTGTGGGAGATAAAAGATAGTAATTTCCAAGAAATAGAACATAAGAACATTCGACTGAAAAGTCGGAAGAAGTGAAAAAGTGTGTAAAAAGAAACAATTACAGAAAGTGCTAGCAATGTAAACTCCATTGTTTAAATGGTTTCCATTTTATAAAAGCAGTTTCTTTTTTTCTATCTCCATGGGAACAATTTGCACTTGACAAAGAGCAAAGATGATGTTGTGGAGGATGGTAGTAAGTGAGGTAGCATGCTGGCATGCAGCAGGTAAAGTGTCTGCCACCTGAATGCCTCCACATGCTCTGTGTCCGTGGATTTATGGCTATGCCATCGCTTGCCCGGATCCCCCACTGACCAGGGGTTACAGGGCACCATGGTGCCCTGTACAGCTGGCCAGCTGGTCCTGCTCAGCCTCTCCACCCACCAGCTAAAAACGAGAGCCACACACACACACCATCCCATTCACATTCCTGGCCAGGCAACCAGCACAGATGCCCATGATGAACACAAATGCACTGATGCATCCATAAGTGGGTTTAAAAAAGCATGATAGCAGGAAGGAGCAACTGAGAGCACAAAGCTTAGAAAATAGGGAGTTGCTCCCCCACATATAATAAGTCAATGAGCATACTCAGATCTGGTATACAGAACATTCTGGTTTATCAGCATTAAATACATGTGTAAACACACTCAGTATGGATTGAGGTCTGGGACACTTGTGGTTACATCATGAACTTAATTGTGGCCTGAGCTACACTGATAGATATTTCCTGGTCATTTGGTTTGAGAAAAAAAAGAAAAAAGATGGATTGTTCACAGAAAACTCTTTTAGTTCATTTCTCTAGAAAAAGCTAAAAAAAAACAGTGGTGAGTGCAGCACCAAGGCTCCAGATCGGTTCTGTTAGTTCTGGGAGTCATCATTTATCAGAACATTTATCACTGTGGTAGCATAAACTGAACATGTTACCCAGTATTACACTGTCTTTAAAAAGCTACATCCTTTATTTAATTCTCTTAATGATGATATAAAATTGTGGATAAGAATAAGGGATTTCTGTATGACTGTATGACTCATCAAGCTTGCAACCATGTTTTGTCCAACCTTGTCTCATAAAAGAATGTGATAGCTGCCTTGGTCCACAGTACACAATATTGGAACTTTGAAATAAAACCTCAAAGATTGTACCAATACTATTGCACTCTCATTTCCCTTTGTCTATATAGAATGCACGCTTTCATATAGGTTCAACATTCTCCCATGTATACGATTATGTTCAACTGCCAAAGGTCACGGCATCATGATGTGTACCTGTGACATCTAGCAACATAACAACTCATTATTGCAAATTGTTGATTTTCTCACTTATAAGGAGACATGCGAGTCAATGATAGCATTAGGCTGCTGCTTCTCCTATCAAACACCACTGGTTCAAGACCCATCGAACGCAATAGTTTCAATAGCCCTACTCTTTTAAACGTTATTTTTGTATTTTGCGCTCACTCTCAAGTGTTTAGAAGTAGAGTTTAACACACGAGTACACAAGTTCAAATAAATACACATGGTTAAATTTTCGTGTTAATAAATACATAAATACTGAATATGCATACCAGCAAATTCAGTGTTTTAATAGTCATCCATCCCTGTTACAGTAATATCATGTAGACAATCTCAACCTGCAATTTCACTGCTTTCTCATGATTTTCAACTCTGAATTAGGACACTACTACCTATTAGACATGTTGGCAAATGTATCTATTAATTGTTTTATTTTGAGACTGGGCTGTTGTGTCATATTGGAATTATTGCTGTAACTGTTTCAGATCAGAATCCAGTATCTAAAGGGTCAAATATTTATATGAATTGACATATAATTTAATCCCACAAGGCAAACGATTACATGATTCCTAGACCTCCAGGTGTCATCTTCACAGAAGCCAGAATTAAAGTTTTAAATATGTTGGTTCTGGAAATTACATAGACCTCAGTTGAAAGCCATGAGAAAGGCCATTTGGTGGCTATTCAAACTCTTGAGCTGCAGCCAACTGCTTGAAAGGTAATTGCACATTTGCAAGCATGCATCATTACAAAAGTTTCTATACATGTGGTTGCAATAAGGTGTTACAAATAAAAGTTGTATGGTATTAGAGGGAAAAATAGCTTTTTGCTTCATTTTCATCTAAATGTATGGTTCTCAAACTTTGATGATATATTTTGATATTATGGACTCACAGATACAAACTAAAATAATTAGAACTATTGACCAAAAATGATTTTGCCTCAGGAACCAATGCTCATATTATTGATTCAGTTTAACTGCAGGGTTTTCAACACAGAGAAAAGGGTAAGTGTAACACCTAGGAGCAAGCTTTTTTGTTGTTGTTGTTTTTTTCAATATATTTTTGGATAATTCTCAAGAAAATATAATTATAATGACAAAATCATTCACTGCAAACACCTTAAAGCTCCTCAAATACTTTGTGTTCCTACACCAAATTGTGATAACCACTGACTAAATGTCAGGGCCTCGGACACAGATGCAGGTTCGGTTCAGAGTCAAGAATGTTTATTTATAATAAACAGCAGGAGGATCTCCAAACTGAGCAAATAAAGAGGCTGTGAAACTCCTGAAGCACTCTCCACAATAACTATGGTGAAGGAGAGTGCCACTATGAAAATGATCCAAATCAAAACCTCTCCACTCTAGGAGGAAAACAAAGGGCTATTAAAGATTACAAATAAACTCACGCTCTCTCACTGAGGCAGACTTAAACAAAAGAAGCTCTCTCAAAAACAGAGGCACTATGAAAAGGTTACAAATAAAAATTTCTCCAAAAACGGAGGCACAAAACCAGGCTGTGAAACTTACCGTGGTGCAAACTAAAGTTATGACTTAAAGAATAAATTACAACAAAAGGATGTGCTCTGCAGAAGGATAGCTCACTGCAGGTTTGAGGATTCTGTGGCGGTGGAAACTAGGGACGTAAAAACTATGGAACAAGACGCGAGTAGTGAAGTTCATAACAGAGACAACACACTGGCACAAGACAAGGGAGACGCAGACTATTTGAGCACATGAGGAGCCATGGGGAACAGGTGGAAACACTGGGAATCATGGAAGACAATCAGACACTTGACACAGGAGGAAGGACAAGGTACCTGAAACGAGAGGGAAGTTAGTGATTTCAAAATAAAACAGAAAATGACGTGACAAGAGATGAATCAAAACCTAAATTGTGACACTAAATTGATCAGAACAGAACAAACTACATGGCAGGAAAAATAGCCACTGGGCAAGTACCTTGCAACCACAGTCTCCAATGCACTTACTTTGGTAGCTTCTCACAGATAAATATTGTTAAATCAATTTTGACAAAACATTTCCATGAAACATAGTGCACACAAATTGTTGTAATACATATTAAGATTGTGTGTTAAATATAAACATGTGCATACATGCACAAAATGTGCACAGTGCTGTGTATTTATATCAAACCTGTGATACAAATGAAAACTACTACAATTGGAAACATAGGGTATATATATAAATACTTAATTGAGAACAGAAGTTTTATAAGCACCTCCCCCACTCTCCCAGGGGCACTTTTCAGATGGCTGGCAGCTGTGCTTGTGATTTGGGCCTCTATTGACAAGTAATCCCATGTCATAACAACAGCTATAATCACACAAAAAAAACATACAAACATACACAGAGTGAAATGGATCAGAGAGGCTGTCGACAATTGGTTCTAAGATATTTCATATTTTCAGACTTAGATCTTTTACCAGAGGCCCGGGAGTTTAAGGTTTTTACGCTATATCTTAGCTTTTCCTATGACTGCGCTCTTCTGGACAGAAAATGTTTATATGGTTCCTGGATTCTGTTTTGGCCACCCTTTCAGTTTCGGGGTCAGGGTCACGAGTGCTCCAATTACCACTGACACCACTTTTTACTTCCCACATCTTTTCAACTTCCTTCTTCAGCCATTGGTATATGTGAAGCTCCTTGTGTTCCTTCTTGATGTTTCTGTCGCTTTAGATTGCTACATTCACTGCTGCCTTCTTTGCAGTTGGTTAGCTATCAATAGTTTTTCAGTCTCTTACAACAAATGTCATCTCAAGGCAAATAATCTAGTCCAATTCAAGCCAATTGGAATTCAATTCATTGTAATCATAATACAATGAAATCCAATTATTTAATTTCAAAATAATCCAATTCATTCATATCGAGCCAATTCAAAAACAATATCCTAGCTAAGGAAACCAACAGATTGCACCGAAACTTCAGTCCAATCTCCCGTCCTGAGCATGCCTGAGGTGACTGTGGCAGAACGAGACTCAGGAAGGGTGGCCATCTGCCTCAACCAGCTGTCTTGGGGTCTTCTTTACATAGCATACACTTATGGCCCTGTCTGCTGTGATATCGCTGTTGTGATCAGCCCCTGTTATTGTGGGGCCATGACTAGTACCTCTTTGAGACCAGCCTTTTCTAGCCACTGATAGGACTTCTTGATATGAGCCACTTCTACAAATTGCATGCCATGGAGTGGCTTATCCTTCCTTGATGGTTCCTCCTCTTCTTCCTTTCCCTTGCTTGGATTCAGCTGCCTAAGGTATTCATTTAGCAGTTCATCACTTGAGGCCATCCTCCTTTATGTATTCCTGGATCTTTGTTGTTTTGTCCTTGATACTGTCTCTGATGCTCATTAGCCCCCGATCACCCCCTTTCACTTAAGGTACAGTCACAGGGTGTTGGACTTGGGGTGAAAGCCTCCATGCATTGTAAGGAGCTTTCTTTATCTCATCCTGGCAGGGTATTTGTGTTGATTTCTCTAACTACTGTTTTTCTCATTCAGCTGACTCTTCAGCTGACTCTTATTCCTTCTAAGTCCTTGGTTGGGATTTCCCTGTGGCCTCATCACGGTTGCCATTTCGACGTGGGACCCCAAGGCCTGTAGCTTCTGTGTCTTGAACATCTGCTATGTTTTTTCTGGTAGTCATCCTCTTACCATTGCCTCTCTTTAAATGTTTTTCTCACATAAGCACCAGAGATTCTCAGGAGAAAGTGCAGACAATTTGGTCCAGCACATCACAAAGGCTTTCAACTGGAAATAAGAAGAAAGGAATGCAGGAGAACAACTGTTTAAAGTACAAAGGAGGCAGCACAATACCAAGGAGTGAGCAGAAAGGAGCATGCAGATCAGTAGAAACAGAAAGTCTCACAAGCACACAGCCATGGTCACTCACACAGTGGCAAATGTTACAGAATATTTGCTGACATGTTCGTACATTGTCTCATCTGCCAATATTCTGAAGATTTTATCAGAGGACTGAGTGGAAAATCTCTGCAAGAAATCTAAAGTGATATACAATTAGTAAAAACAACCATCACAACCCCCCTCTATTTTTTCTGTCTCAGTAAGCCCCACAAATAAGAAAAAGCATCAGATTCCATGCATCAGCTCAAGCAACAATATCCTTACCCCTGTCATAGTCCTTTCTAACATAGTCAAGCTAACAATGGTATCCAGCAGTCTAGAAATAGATAAATGTTAGAAAGGTGATACCTGAGTATTCTGGAGTCACTATTTCAAAGAACAGATCCCTGCCAAGTAGTGACTCACTGTGGAAGGACACTTAGCTGGTGTTATACACACACCCACGCGCGCACACACACACACACAGATAGAGAAAATGTGTGTAAATTCAGGTCAGCTCTGCATGTGCTGGATAATATTTTTCATTATCTGTATGAACCCAACACCACCCTCTACACCTCTTTGGCTTCCACAGATCAGCGTTTTAAACCCAGTATAATAAACAGTGGCTGTATGTATCCACTTTATGACATGACAGGCTCTATTCACAGTGCTGTCATCATGGAGCCAGTTAACACCTCCCATAGCGTTTTGCTGACTGACATTTTAAATTAGACTAATAAATTGCCTAGTGATCTGCCTCACACTTTCTGAAAGCCCTGTTGCCCGGAGACAAATTAGCACGTTGTAGGTATAAAGACTGAATCCTTCACAAAGGACCAAGGTGTCTCTAAGGCGACACTCAAATCTGATTGCGAGGGTCATCTGAGGAGGTCATAATAACAGAGAGGACTTATGATAAGAAACTAGAAAACAGACTTATGCAGTAATGAAGTTTCACAAAGTGATAACTGGAAAACTGTGTATTTGAGAGAAAAGGTGGTTTGTGGTTTGAAAACATATAGCTTACAAGTTTTACAGAAAGTTTCAAATCTTTGACAGACATATCATTTTTTCACAAGTTGACACAATTTCCTGATGTCTTAACACAATGTATGTGACATGCTTTGGTCACAAAGAGACTGCACAACAGCTCCTCTTCTAAACACATATACACACGCACACACATATATGTATACATATATGTATAACTATATGTTGTCCGGGGCTTTAAGCCTCTGATAGGGTCACCTAAGGTAAACAGATTCTAGGTGAGAGACCAGAGCTCATAACACCCCCCATGATGAACAAGACATTTGGAACACGTTTTCCCTAGCCCGGACGCAGGTCACCGTGGACTCCCCCTGCAGCCAGGCATGGGGGCAGGGCCCGGCAGCAAGCACCTGGTGGCTGGGCCTATACCCATGGGGCCTGGTAGGGCACAGCCGGAAGAGATGACGTGGGTCCCCTTTCCAACAGACTCACCAACCATGGGAGGGGCCAAGGGCGTCGGGTGCAGTGTGAATTGGGTAACAGCCGAAGGCAGAGATCTTTGGTGGTCTGATCCTCAGCTAATGAAGCTGGCTCTTGGGATGTGGAATGTTGTCTCTCTGTTGGGAAAGGAGCCTGAACTGGTACATGAGGCTGAGAGGTTCCGGCTAGATATAGTCGGACTCACATCGACGCATGGCTGGGGCTCTGGAATCAGTCTCCTTGAGAGGGGTTGGACTCTCTTTCACTCTTGAGTTGTCTGTGGTGAGAGGCGCAGAGCGGATGTGAGCATACTCATTGCCCCCCGGCTGTGTGCCTGCACATTGGGGTTTACCCCGGTGGACGAGAGGCGAGCCTCCCTCCGCATTTGGGTCAGGGGACAGGTCCTAATTGTTATTTGTGCTGATGCACCAAACAGCAGTTTAGAGTACCCACCCTTTTTGGAGTCCCTGGAGGAGGCACTGGAGAGTGCTCCTGTGGGAGACTCCCTTGTTCTGCTGGGGGACTTCAAAGCTCACGTGGGCAATGACAGTGAGACCTGGAAGGGTGTGATTGGGAGGAACGGCCCCCCCGATCTGAATCAGAAAGGTGTTCTGTTGTTGGACTCCTGTGCTTGTCATGGACTGTCCATAACGAACACCATGTTCAGGCATAAGGGTGTCCACATGTGCACTTGGCACCAGGACACCCTAGGCTGCAGTTCGATGATCGACTTTATGGTTGTATCGTCGGACTTGCGGCCATATGTCCTGGACACTTGGGTGAAGAGGGGCGGAGCTCTCAACTGATCATCAACTGGTGGTGAGTTGGATCTGCTAGTGGGGAAGGATGCCAATCAGATCTGGTAGGCCCAAACATATTGTGAGGGTCTGCTGGGAACGACTGGTGGAATCTCCTGTCAGATGGAGCTTTAACTCCCATCTCCAGCAGAGCTTCAACCATGTCCTTGGGGAGGTGGGGAACATTAAGTCCGAATAGGCCATCCTGCTGGTGGACATCGGCAGTGAGGGAAGCTGTCAAGGTGAAAAAGGAGCCCTATCTGGCCAGTGGGACTCTGGAAGCAGCTGATAGGTACCGATGGGCCAAGCGTAATGAGGCAATAACTCGGGTGTGAGAGGAGTTCGGTGAGGGCATGCAGAACAACTTTTGGACAGCTTCTAAGAGATGCTGGTCCACCATCCGGTGGCTAGGGGGGAGCGGTGCACCGTCAACACCATGGATGGTGGGGATGGGGCTCTGCTGACCTTAACTAGGGACGTTGTGAGTTGGTGGAAGGGAATGCTTCCCACCGACACGCCTTCTGATGAGGAAGCATGAGGAATCATGTGCCTGGTGATTCTTTCCGTTGAGGACATCGAGGATCTTTAAATATTCGGAACCATGATAACAGGCTATCTTCTGATTTGATTAGCCCTGGTGTGTCAAAAAATTCGGAAGTCGGAGACAGCGGTCAAAGGCCCCAAGCTGCCCGATTGGAGCATTGGGCAGAGCTGTTGGCACTCAGACTGTGGTCATTAACCGCAATATGGAAAACATCTTGGAGAAGCTTGTGGCTTTGCAAAGGCGTATGGATCGTTTTTGTCACGAACCTTGGGAGACAGAACACAGATGCAGGGTCGGGACAGATGCAAAGATGTTTATTGAATAAACAAAACACAGCAAGGCAAGGCAAGGCAGGATCTCCGAGCAGAGCAATGGAAAAGGCTGTGAAAATCCTAGAGCGCTCTCCACAATAATTATGGTTGGGGAGATTGCCGCTATGAAAAATTATTAAAATAACTCTCTCCACTCAAGGAGGAAAACATAAAGGACTGTGAACAATAACAAACATAAACTCATGCTCTCCTGATGAGGCGGATTTAAACAAAAGACGCACTCTTAAAAAACAGAGGCACTATGAAACTTAACTGTAAACTTAAACACACCTTTAACAGCAGCAAACAGGATCTCAAGAACAAAACGCAAATCGCTCCACTAACGGAGGTTTCTATGAAATGCTAACAAATCAAAATCACTCCATAAGGGAGGAACAAAACAGGCTATGGAACTTACCGTGATAAATAAACTATGGCTATGGATAAATTACAAAATAAAATAGCTCTGCAGGAGGATCGCTCACTGCAGGCTCGTGGAAACTATGGCTGTGGTCACTGTGAAAAGCGTCCACCTGGCCCACCCCCAGCAATGCCCACAGCCCCCTCCTCAAGGAACGGCTCCCAGACGTTCCTAATTCAGGGTGGGAGGGAGGGGCTCTGAACGCCGGAGCAGGCTGGATCATGGGTGGGTCAGTCGTGGTCATGGCAACAGACTTGGTTGTGGCAACAGGCTTGGTCGTGGCAACAGACTTGGTCGTGGCAACAGGCTTGGTCAAGGTCGTGGTAATAGGCTTGGTCAAAACAGTCGGGGTCATGGTAATAGGCTTGGTCAAAACAGTCGGGGTCATTTCAAAAGGCTTGGTCAAAACAGTCGGGATCGTGGCTGGAACCACAGTCGGGGTCGTGACGGAGTCAGCGGGCTGTAGCATGGCCTCGTCAGTGGAGTGCTGGTACAGGACCTCGTCAGTGGAGTGCTGGTACAGGACCTCATCAGCGGAGTGCTGGTACAGGACCTCGTCAGTGGAGTGCTGCGGCAGGTCGACCTCGGCAGCAGCCGGCAGAGGCGTGGAGCCTGGCTGGAAGGTCGGCAGAAGTGTGGACCCCGGCTGAAAAGCCGACAGAGGCGTGGAGCCCGGCTGGAAGGCCGGCAGAGGCGTGGAGCCCAGCTGGAGGGCCGGCGGAGGCGTGGAGCCCAGCTGGAGGGCCGGCGGAGGCGTCGAGTCCACCGCCTGGGAGGGAAGAGACCTGATGCCCGCCGACCGAGACCGATTGTGGCCAAGTTCGAGCATTACCAACAGAAGGTCCAAGTGAGGGGCCGCGGCAGGGAGCTGAGAGGAACGGACTTCAGTGTCAACGACCAGTTTCCCAAAGAAATCCTGGAAAGACGCAGGGTTCTGTTCCCCATCCGGAGAAAGTTCATGGAAGGAGGCTCCCGAGCTGTCATCGCGGTGGATAAATTATTCATCAACGGGCAGCTTTACCCCGACCAGGACACCACTCGTTGGCTCTTCTAAACTCCAGGTGATCTGTGTTCGTTAACTTCTATGAATCATTTCACTGTAGATGGCATATAAGTAAGATGAAATAATCTATCCAATTCACAGTTATCTATCAAGGCAAAATATATAGCTCACTGCCAGTCTCACCAGCATAGGATATATGCAGTTCATATTTGTTTATTTGGGTTTGTCTTGTTTTTGTTTTTTCTATCTCACACTTCCACTTTTTTGCACTGTTTTTCTATTCTGTCTTTCTTCCCCAACCCGCTGCGTTTCCACCTTAATAAGTAATGTTAACAAGCACGGCGCACATAGTTTTGAGCAGAGCACGCAATCAAATACCACACAGCATCGACAGCGCAAGTACATATCAAAGCAAGCCCATACTGACGAACAGAAACACAAACAATGGCATGTTCATGGAAGCATATATGCACACACAGGCACGGGATGCTTTTAGCAAGCATCCAGCACTCACTGCGTTAGTCTGAGCATGTCCACGCTGAGGT
This sequence comes from Leuresthes tenuis, assembly GCF_036924035.1. Classification (NCBI taxonomy): domain Eukaryota; kingdom Metazoa; phylum Chordata; class Actinopteri; order Atheriniformes; family Atherinopsidae; genus Leuresthes; species Leuresthes tenuis. Next base: position 31,650,981 of record NW_027325364.1, read on the forward strand.
TTATTTCATGGAATGTGCATGGAGCTGGGTCCAGGGAGAAGAGACTAAAAATCTCCAATAAGTTGAAGGATTTACAGCCAGACATTGTTTTATTACAGGAGATTCATTTATCAAAGACTGCAGCTGATGTTCTCACCACAGCACAGTTTCCTCATGTGTACTCAGCCTGTTACAACTCCAGACAAAGATGTGTAGCCATTCTGATAAACAGAAGAGTAAATTTCACCGTAAACAACACAGTTATAGATCCAGAAGGTAGATTTCTAATAGTTAATTTATCTATTCAAAATATGAATTTATGCATTGCATATATATATGGTCCAAATGTTGATGACCCCTCATCAGTCTTTTTCACTCCTTTTTCACTTCACTCTCTGCTCACTCAGATAACACACTCATCATAGGAGGGGACTTTAACATGGTTTCTGACTCAGGAGTAGACAGACTCAGTACTTCAGGAAGTCAGCGGAACTGGCAGTCCACAAATATTGTTAAACAGTATATGAAAGATTTTGGTCTTTGTGATGCTTGGCGCTCCCACCACCCCACTCTTAGAGAATACACCTTCTTCTCACTGGTACACCACTCATATTCAAGAATAGATTATTTCTTAGTTAGCAGTTCCTTGATGAGGGATATTTCAGACACCAAAATCCACCCCATCACTATCGGTGATCACGCTCCAGTTTCTATCACACTGAAGAATAAAAGGGTTATACCACCAGCGAGGAATTGGAGATTTAATACATCATTACTAAAAGACCCTGATTTTATTAATTATTTCAAAATGGAATGGTCTGTATATTTAGAAAATAATGACCTGCCAGGAATGTCAGCTTGTACTCTCTGGGAAGCCGGAAAAGCAGTTATGAGAGGCAAAATAATCTCTTTTTCATCAAATAAGAAAAAGAGGGAAAGTTCAAGGATATCAGATTTAGAAATCAGGATCAAATCATTAGAAGTTATCTACAGTACCTCCAAAGAGGAACACACACTGAATAAATTAAGAAAAGCTAAACTTGAATTAAACAAAATTATTAACAAACAAACACAGTTTCTGATACAAAGACTTCGCTTGGAGAACTTTGAGCATGGAAATAAATCTGGAAGGTTCCTAGCTAACCAACTAAAGAGAAATAAAGAGAAAACAGCAATCACTTCTGTTAAAGACTCAAAAGGAAATGTCACCCATGACCCCGATGTAATCAACAAGGCTTTAAGGGACTTCTATAAAACCTTATATTCATCACAAAATGATCCATCAGACAGTAACATAGATCAGTTTCTTAGTAATATCAACCTTCCAAAATTACAAACCAAACAGGCAATGGCTCTGGATTCACCTCTCTCAATAGGAGAACTCCATGAAGCCCTTCAACATATGCCTAGTAACAAAGCCCCGGGACCAGATGGTTTTCCAGCAGAGTTCTACAAAGAGTTTTGGACTGTTTTGGCACCTGCATTTCACAAAATGGTATTACAAGTTAAGCAGAATGGCAGATTATCCCCACACATGAACTCTGCTAACATTATCCTGCTACAGAAACCAGGAAAAGACCCCATACTTCCATCTAGCTACCGCCCAATATCTCTAATAAATGCAGACCTCAAAATAATTTGTAAAGCCCTCGCCAAAAGAATAGAAAAAATAACTCCACTTACAATACATCCTGACCAGACAGATTTCATAAAGGGTAGACACTCATCCACTAACACTTACAGGTTAATTAATCTCATAGACTATTCTACCATCAACAACCTGGAAACCACAATAGTCTCTCTAGATGCAGAAAAAGCAATTGATCGAGTGAACTGGAAATTTTTATTCGCAGCATTAAACAAATTTGGGTTTGGGTCACACTTCATCAACTGGATAAGGATATTATATAGCTCCCCAAATGCAAGTGTCAGGACAAATGATCAAACTTCTCCAAGCTTCAGTCTGCAGAGAGGTACAAGACAGGGTTGCCCACTTTCTCCCTCACTTTTTGCTATTTTCATCGAACCTTTAGCAGCTGCTATCAGACAAGATAGAAATATTAAAGGCATCCAACCCCAAAATATTGAGCATAAAATAAGTCTTTATGCTGATGATGTATTACTTTTCCTTCAGAACTCACAGACGTCTCTCACTCACACGATCACACTCGTAAATAAATTCTCAGCACTTTCTGACTACTCTATCAACTGGTCTAAGACCACAGTTCTGCCCATTAATTGTAGGGTCCAGAATATACCTGCGATCACTTTACAGTCAGGAAATATTAGATATTTAGGCATAAACATTTCCTCTAGGCTCTCAGAGCTAACAAAGCTAAATTATGTTCAATTATTAAAGACAGTAGAGGACGATCTCTCTCGTTGGAAGTCCTTACCTATATCACTTATGGGGAGAGTTACAACCATTAAAATGATGATACTACCAAAAGTTAACTATTTGTTCTCAATGACCCCCATAAAACCATCTGCTTCTTGGTTTAAGTAGATAGATTAGATTCATGCATCTCCAAATTTCTGTAGAAAAACAAACCACCACGTATTAGTTTAAAAATGCTACAGAAAACCAAGGAAAGTTTCAGCACTATTCCTTAGCCAATAGGTTACAGTATATATCAAAGTGGTTTAAACCTAGCCCAATAGATGAACCATGGATAAATATAGAACAAGCATTGTGTGATAATCTGGAAATCTCTGACCTGCCACTTATCAGTCAAAACGTAAAAAATCACAAATGTTTTAAAAGCATTAACATCAGCACCTCTCTGACAGCCTGGTGGGAATTTCTTAAAATAACAAAGTCTTCACTTGTCCCGTGTAAGCTTACACCCATCTGGAACAATCCTGACATCCTGCAAAACAAAAAAATGCTAAACTTTACTCTGTGGAAGATCGAAGGAATCAAACATCTGGAACATATAATCCAAAATGGAAATTTTATTTAATTTGATGAGCTCATATCACAACATGAGATAGGCAGCAATAAATTCCTAGAATATCAACAACTTAAGTCTATAATAACAAAGAAATATATCCTCCACCAACCAGACTTACAACTCCCGATTAGGGTAGCAGAATTTCTAAGCATCTGCACCCCAAAACTACTATCAAAAATATATAAATTACTGTCTAAGATAGATGACACAATGTCTCTTCCATCCTCAAATGGGAGGCAGATTTATCCATCAGTTCTAGTCATAGCTTCTGGCCACAAATATGTTTGAACACCTTCAGAATGACTCGAAATCCTAATTTACAGCTCATACAATACAAAATTCTTCATAGAACACATTGTACAGGACAAAGGATGTTCAGGGTGGGTCTGAGACACTCAAACATCTGCTCACATTGCACAGATAACACACCTGATGATTATGCACACGCTTTGTGGTTTTGTGCGCCTATCCAGAAGTTCTGGCTGGAAGTCTGTACGGACCTATCAACATGGCTAAAGAGTAGCATTCCTGCATGCCCCACACTGTGCATACTGGGTGACTTAGACAACATCAACATGGAAATTAACTCAGCACCTTCTGGGGGTACAGTAGCTCCCGGAATATGGTCGCTGCAGGCCCCGAGCCTAGTGGACATCAGGTCCTCCTGCCCTGTGTTGGGTCCCAGGTAGCGGGGGTGCCTATTGCAGCCAGTCCCTGGCTGCCCTCTCCGGGGGAGAGTAGCTCCCCCGGTGTATATCCCCATACCCCTCTCCCTTCTGGCTCCTGTACACAGCACACACTCACACATGAAGGGTTTTGGGGGCGTGTGTGTTCGGTGGGGTGTAGTGGATGGGGCCACGTAGGTGGTCCCCTTTGGTTGCACTCTGCAGTTCCCCGCCCCTGTTTTAATTACACCTTAGACATTACTACTTATCAAACACACTCACACACACATATTAGGTCTGCCGGGGGAGAGTAGCTTCTACATGGATGGGGCCACGTAGGCGGTCCCCTTGGCTGCATTACACCTTAGACATCACCACTTATCAAACACACACACACACATTAGGTCTTGGGGGGTGGTTGCACTGAGTGGCATCTGGTGGGCGGGGCCCTTTGAGTATGTAGGCTACCCAGAGGGCCGCGCTCCCAGTTCTACAAGGTTGGCTGACCCTCAATTTGAATCGCTCACTATTAGAAAATATTGAAGAGCCAGAAGGGTGAGGGGAGGGGTCTTCTCACACCCCTGCTTCCTGGTTGCTGCTCGGGCGGGAGGGGCCAGGAGGAATTAATTATTCTGCTGGTTCGGGGTCTGTGGTGGCTGGGGGGCTGCTGGCCCCCTGGTGTGCCCGCTGCGCCACACCCCAGTGGAGTCGAGGGAGGGAGGACATGTGTGGATGTATGGGACGTGTGTGTGGTGATGATTGGGCCTGGGTCTGGGACTTGCTGTCGCCTGGCCTGCCTGTGCTTCTCCCGATGGGGGGGCGGCGTTGCCTCTCCCCGCTGCTCGCGACATCACCCACCTGTGGGCACGTCTTGACTCCCAGGGCACTTGGCCAGGGACGCTGGGGCAGGCGCTGACCCACTGTGTGGCTGTCTGGGGCGCTTGGCCCTCCCAGGTATTGGGTGGGGCCTCTGCCGGGGGGTTTGGGGGCGCTCGGGCTCCTGGGGCCCGGGTCCGGTGCACAGCCCATGTATGGGCGGCTGGGGCCTGGCGGGGTCGGTGGGCTGTTGCCCCTGGCTCCCGGGGGGCCTCTGCCCTATGCTTATGGGGGCTCTGTCCGGGGGCTTCCTCTGCAGTCTTCTGGGTGGACGCTGCGGTGGGCTTCCCGGGTTCTGTGCTCCGTGGGGGCTGCTGGTGGCCCTCTCTGCCTGCTTCTGATTGCTTGGGGGGGCTGTGGATTGTTGCTCTGTACACTTATACAGTCATAACTAAGCACGGTTATCATGTAGGTCCTGTACCATGGGTATTGCATGTTCTCACACACACACACACACACACACACATTCATTAGTCCAGTAGAATGCACGCTAAGCAGTTGATGTATTATCATGTCGTCTCAGGTCATCTATATCCACAGTTGTGTTGTATGCGATTGCTGCTACTTGTGCTTGTTTTCGTTTGTTTGTGTGTTTGTTTTTTCTCTGCTTGTCTGCTTTCAGGTGCTCTTGGAGGCGCTAAGGCTGGATTCGCAAGAGAGACCATGGATTGTTGTCTGTTTTGTTTTTTTACAGGTGTAGCAGCTGGTTGTCTGGTTTTTGTTTCTATTTTTGTTCTGTTTCCTCTTCTTTCCTCTTCTTCTTTCCTTGTCCCCCGGTCCGGTTCAGTTCTATTACATGTTATATATTGTAAACAGAAATAAATAAATGGGCATCAAGGGGAGCTTTACATTTATAAAACTTCCCTTGGCAAAGCAAATCTGTTTGGCATAAAAGGTATTCAGACTACAATTCTGCTGCCATAATGCTGAACAGGACAAGGGAAAAAAATAAATAAAATAAATTGTGTGAAATTATGAAGTCATTAACTAACAATGACTTATTGGACAGAGATTTAATATTAAGTAAAGCTAGCTTTGTGGAGTTTACACTGGTCTCTGTTGTATTCTGAGTTGTAAATGGTACCGTTAACAGATTAGATAGATTCACCCAGCAAGTTGACTGTTTGCGACTCCTTTTACTAACTAAAGCAGGAATCCTACTGGGTCCCAGCTTGTTCTCAGAACAGCTGTCAGTAGTAAGACTACTATAGCAGGGACCCTGAACGCATCACAGTGTGTTATCTTTGTTTTGAACTCTGCTGCTGCTCCTTGAACATCCTACACATCCCCTTGTACCCTGCTCTGCCAGGACAAATTATGTAAGAGAAGGAGGAGGGGGAGGAGGGTGTGCCCTGTATTTCTTGGTTGATGGTGGTCACTGGAGTCCTGGTTGGGATAGAGACATTCTTTGATGTGGAGTAAAGGTTTTGGTGAGGGGGAGGGCTGGGGGTTGTTTGCCTCACTGCTGTCCCCTTCACTCTTATCTGTACAATCATGTTTGGGTTCGCCGTCCCAACAGCATGACGTAAGTGTGCACCAAGTAATCTGTGTCAAGTTTGTTTTGGATGCACGCTCCTTACAGTTCCAAAAGATATTAGAGTTATCAATGTTTTTAATCCCATGGACGATGCATGCGTTTGACAACCACGTGTTCAGGCCAAGAATTCTGCTATCCACAGTAGAAATGGGGCCTGAAATGGAGACACGGTGTGTTCCATAGTGACACAACAGCAGAGAAAAGTCTTTCTTCAGGGTCTCAGAGCTAGTCTTCCTTCTCAGAATATATAAAGACCCCGTGTGGACGATGATCCTCATGCCATCTGGAAGTGTAGACAGAATGGTCGGCAAGATATCAGTTCCCTGACTGATGTATCAGAAAAAGTTATATTTTCTGTCTTTGCCATTCTGACAAGCTGTGTTATAGAGTCTCCAATCAGAACGGTATCTATTCCATTTTGTTTGGAGGTGTCAATTGCTTCCGTTGTCCTCAACTTGTGGGATTTGGGCTTCTCCTAATATTCCGGTTAGCCCTTGGCCGAGTTTTGGGCCATTTCTCATGTTTTTATTGATTTTTGCATTACATTCATTGTCACACATTCTATTTGGAGTCAGTGGATCATCTGTTATGCAATGGGACTTCAGGTGGTGGAGTGAGTGCTGGAGGTTTAGGTTTCGTGCTGGGTTTACCTCTGCGACGGACAATATGAGACCAGGTCCTGGCTGGGGTTGATGACTTTGGTTTGGCACCAACACTGTTCCAGTAGGAGATGTCAGTCGGACCGTCCGGTTTGGGAGCTTCAACAGATATTCCAGTGTCATTTGGACACATCCAGGGAAGTGTGTGAGGCTCCACATAAGCTGTTATCCCGCGTCGAAAGATCTGAGTTAGTCATTTCGCACATGAAGGTTCCAAAGCCTGCACAGGAGCTATAATAAAGTTTAATAAATTCCTCGTTCGCACAAATGCCTTGCAGCGTTTCAATCCTCTTCTCAAGCTGTGTTATATTCACAGAAAGTCGCACAGAGTCTGTGCAGCTCACTGGTATTGCAGGGTTAGGAGCCATTGTTCTGACCGATTCACTTTGTAAACAGGAGGGCTAATACCGTTTACAAATATACGCTTAAAAGAAAAGGAATAAAAGAATAAACTTATTTCCAAGACTTGTGGAAAGAAGTAGAATTATTTAAAAGCGAATAAAGCGAATAAAGCAGTAAGCAGCAGGAGGAAGTAGAGACACATCTGAAGCAGGAAATAAAGGCTAGCATGCGATGCTATACAGTCGTTGGTTCCGCACAAGCGCCTCTAGCTCATCACACTTGTTTTGGTAGTGAGTTAGCGTTTATCATAATCACTGAGGACAGAAAATGCTTGTACTTCCACCTCCTGTTGTGCCTCTTTACCTTTAATTTTGTTCCAGCTTTGCATCTACGGTACAGCTTTTTTAGCTTGGTCGGAATTGGATGTTTAATTATATAAATATAAATGATACTTGATGCCGATAAGACCGGTGCATAGCAACCATAGTGTGGGTAGTTAGCTACTACTTATTGTCTGGATGGTCTCTTTTCTTTTTCAGTGACATTTTCTATTAACAAAGCAGAAACAAGAGCAAAAATATTGAGACCAAACAAAATATTAATGTGAGGATTTACTTTCATGATTTTGTGGCGCTCCCCCCTGAGCTGTCACCTTATCGTGGTGGGGGAGTTTGCGTGCCCCAATGAGTCTGGGAGCTATGTTGCCCGGGGCTTCAAGCCCCTGGTAGGGTCACCCAAGGCAAACAGATCCTAGATGAGGGACCAGACAAAGAACAGCTCAATAAGAAATTTGGACCTCGTGATCCCTTGCCCGGATATGGGACACCGGGGCCTCCCCCCGGAGCCAGGCCCGGGGGTGGGGCCCGGCAGCGGTCGCCTGGTGGCCGGGCCTCTGCCCATGGGGCTCGGTCGGGCATAGCCCGAAATCATGACGTGGGTCCCCCTTCCGACGGGCTCACCACCCGTGGGAGGGGCCAAGGGGGTCGGGTGCTATGTGAGCTGGGTAGCAGCCGAAGGCGGAGGCCTTGGCGGTCTGATCCTCGGCTACTGAAGCTAGCTCTTGGGACGTGGAATGTCACCTCTCTGATGGGGAAGGAGCCGGAGCTGGTGCGCGAGGCTGAGCGGTTCCGGCTAGATATAGTCGGACTCACCTCGACACACGGCTTGGGCTCTGGAACCAGTCCTCTTGGAGAGGGGTTGGACTCTCTTCCACTCTGGAGTTGCCCGTGGTGAGAGGCGCAGAGCAGGTGTGGGCATACTTATTGCCCACCGGCTGTGTGCAATGACAGTGAGACCTGGAGGGGTGTGATTGGGAGAAACGGCCCCCCCGATCTGAATCAGTGTGGTGTTATGTTGTTGGACTTCTGTGCCAGTCATGGACTGTCCATAACGAACACCATGTTCAGGCATAAGGGTGTCCATATGTGCACTTGGCACCAGGACACCCTTGGCCGCAGTTCGATGATCGACTTTGTGGTTGTATCATCGGACTTGCGGCCGTATATCCTGGACACTCGGGTGAAGAGAGGGGCGGAGCTGTCAACTGATCACCACCTGGTGGTGAGTTGGCTCCGCTGGTGGGGGAGGATGCCGATCAGACCTGGCAGGCCCAAACGTATTGTGAGGGTCTGCTGGGAGCGTTTGTCAGAATCCCCCGTCAGAAGGAGATTTAACTCCCACCTCCGGCAGAGCTTCAACCATATCCCGGGGGAGGTGGGGGACATTGAGTCCGAATGGGCCATGTTCCGTGACTCCATTGCCGAGGCAGCTGATCGGAGTTGTGGCCGTAAGGTGGTCGGTGCCTGTCGTGGCAGCAATCCTCGAACCTGCTGGTGGACACCAGTGGTGAGGGAAGCCGTCAAGCTGAAGAAGGAGTCCTATCGGGCCATTTTGGCCAGTGGGACCCTGGAAGCAGCTGATAGGTACCGACAGGCCAGACGGGCCGCGGCTTCGGCGGTTGCTGAGGCAAAAACTCGGGCCTGGGAGGAGTTCGGTGAGACCATGGAGAACGATTTCCGGACGGCCTCGAAGAGATTCTGGTCCACCATCCGGCGTCTCAGGGGGGGGAAGCGGCTCACAGTCAACACTGTGTACAGTGGGGACGGGGCTTTGCTGACCTCAACTAGGGATGTTGTGAGTCGGTGGGGGGAGTACTTCGAGGAACTCCTCAATCCTACCAACACGTGCTCGGAAGAGGCAGAGTCGGAGAGCTCGGAGACGGGGCCTCCAATTTCTGGGGCTGAGGTTGCCGAGGTGGTCAAAAAGCTCCTCGGTGGCAAGGCCCCGGGGGTGGATGAGGTCCGTCCTGAGTTTCTCAAGGCTCTGGATGTTGTAGGGCTGTCTTGGCTGACACGCCTCTGCAGCATCACGTGGACATCGGGGACAGTGCCTCTGGACTGGCAGATTGGGGTGGTGGTCCCCCTCTTTAAAAAGGGGGACCGGAGGGTGTGTTCCAACTATAGGGGTATCACACTCCTCAGCCTCCCTGGTAAGGTCTATTTGGGGGTATTGGAGAGGAGGATCCGTCAGATAATCGAGCCTCGGATTCAGGAGGTGCAGTGTGGCTTTCGTCCTGGCCGTGGAACAGTGGACCAGCTCTATACCCTCGGCAGGATCCTGGAGGGTGCATGGGAGTTCGCCCAACCAGTCTACATGTGTTTTGTGGACTTGGAGAAAGCGTTCGACCGTGTCCCTCGTGGAGTCCTGTGGGGGGTGCTCCGGGAATATGGAGTGCCGGACCCCTTGATAGGGGCCGTTCGGTCTCTGTATGACCGGTACCAGAGTTTGCTCCGCATTGCCGGCAGTAAGTCGGATACGTTTCCGGTAAGAGTTGGACTCCGTCAGGGCTGCCCTTTGTCACCGATTCTGTTCCTAACTTTTATGGACAGAATTTCTAGGCGGAGCCAGGGCGTTGAGGGTGTCCGATTTGGCGACCTCAGAATCGGGTCTCTGCTTTTTGCGGATAATGTGGTTCTGTTAGCGTCGTCAGGCCGTGACCTTCAGCTCTCACTGGAGCGATTCGCAGCCGAGTGTGAAGCGGCTGGGATGGGAATCAGCACCTCCAAATCCGAGACTATGGTTCTCAACCGGAAAAGGGTGGAATGCTCTCTCCGGGTTGGGAATGAGATCCTTCCCCAAGTGGAGGAGTTCAAGTATCTCGGGGTCTTGTTCACGAGTGAGGGACGAATGGAGTGGGAGATTGACGGGCGGATCGGTGCGGCGTCTGCAGTGTTGCGGGCTCTGCACCGACCCGTCGTTGTGAAGAAGGAGCTGAGCCAGAAGGCGAAGCTCTCTATTTACTGGTCAATCTACGTTCCCATCCTCACCTATGGTCACGAGTTGTGGGTAGTGACCGAAAGAACGAAATCGCGAATACAAGCGGCCGAAATGGGTTTCCTCCGCAGGGTGTCTGGGCTCTCCCTTAGAGATAGGGTGAGAAGCGCAGTCATCCGAGAGGGGCTCGGAGTAGAACCGCTGCTCCTCCGCATTGAGAGGAGTCAGATGAGGTGGCTCGGGCATCTGGTTAGGATGCCCCCTGGACGCCTCCCTGGGGAGGTGTTCCGGGCACGTCCCACTGGGAGGAGACCCCGGGGAAGACCCAGGACACGTTGGAGAGACTATGTCTCTCGGCTGGCCTGGGAACGCCTCGGGGTCCCCCTGGAAGAGCTGGAGGAAGTAGCCGGGGACAGGGACGTCTGGGTTTCTCTGCTCAAGCTGCTGCCCCCACGACGCGACCCCCGGATAAGCGGCAAATGATGGATGGATGGATGGATTTTGTGGCGTCAAGCCCGTCAGCAACAGCCAAGCTGATATTTTACCGTTGTTTTACCAGTGTCTTACAGCAACTCTGCCACACAGCGCATCTCCTTGTTGGAAGCGGTGACAAGAGGGGCTTTATACCTTCATGTACTGACCCTTCAGCCAATCAAATGATAGCATATCTAAGCTTGTTGCAATGCACTGAACACTGCGACAAGAAGGCACGTCAGAAAAATAGTTCTCTACAAATGCTTAATACTACGAATGAGTTTGTGAAAAATATCATATTTAATGCATTGTGTAAAAAAAAATGTTATATTAGAATATGATCAAAAATATTGGTATGGACAACTCTGTCTTCCCCAAACTTTGGTTGTGACTTGTCCCTAAGCAAACTTTCGCCCTTGTGGAGGTGGGATTATGATGTGGGGTTGTTTTTCAGGAGCTGGGCTTGGCCCATTAGTTCCAGTTAAAGGAACTCTGAATGCTTCAGCATACCAAGAGTTTTTGGACAATTTCATGCTTCCAACTTTGTGGAAACAGTTTAGGGATGGCCCCTTCCTGTTCCAACATGACTGTGCACCAGTGCACAAAGCAAGGTCCATAAAGACATGGATGTGCGAGTTTGGTGTGGAAGAACTTGACTGGCCAGTGTGGAGTCCTAACCTCAACCTGACAGAACACCTTTGGGATGAAATAGAGCAAAGACTGCGAACAAGGCTTTCTCGTCTAACATCAGTGTCTGCTCACAAATGTGCTTCAGGAAAAATGGTAAAAAATTCCCATAAACACACTTATAAACTTTGTAGAAAGCTTGCACAAAAGACTTGAAGCTGTTATAGCTGCAAAGGGTGGGCCGAAGTTATATTAAACTGTAGCGAACTCAAGTGTGGAATTTGATACAAACTTAAGACTTTAAATGACTGCAACATTCTTTTGTGGGGATGGTCAGTGTGGAAATACCAGATGGGGGATTTCTACATCAAGGAAGAGAAATTTACAACAACCCTTGCCCACAAAAGCATTTTGGGGGAGTTTCCTCAGCCCCTCTTTCCACAGACATGTGCCATAAATTTAGGTAAATGCATTAATAGCTTAGTGCTAACTAAGCTGAACAAACAACGGACCCTCTCAGGAGAGTATTGGGGAAAACCAGAACAGGACCCTTCCGACCCTATATGGGTCAAAGTAAACAATGGTGACAGTTTGTCCTGACTCTGACTCAAGCCAGAGACAGTCGCAGCATGGACCTCTCAAAAGGATCTCATCCAGAATCATTTTTTAGCTGAATCTTGAAACTGTATTAAATGTGCTTTATATCGCTGTACAAGTTCTTTCATGTTCTCAGTGATCTCACAAGCTGCATTTTAATATCTTTTTCATGATTGTACGTGGAAGATACGAAAGAAGTAATTAATTTGGAAAATGACTAATCAGGTTATGGAGCCACATTGCCCCCGAATGGTTCGTAGTACTGAATAGTTAAACCCAAAACTAAGTCAACAACTTGCATATGACATGTGACATTTATATGAAATAATGTAAGTGTTAACCAATGCTTCAGCTGTTTCTTATTGTATTCCGTGTTTAACACAGGAAAATAACATTGTTTGGTTTGTTATTCATACGTCATAATTTTACAGATATCCATCTGAATTTTTAGACTCATAACCATCATGTTATGTTATGGTATGTTGTTTTGATGTCTTTATATCCTAAGTTTATGCTATGTCTTTACCCTTTATATCTTAACAATTTATGGTGTTTTTAGAATCCTCTGAACAAATGTTTATGAGACGGAGGAATGCAGGAGTCGAATTGCTTTGAGGCACCCTCGTTGCAGGTCGCCTTACAAAATACGCCCAGGCAGACGTCACAACAGTTTCAGGCATACCATTGGCTGAAAGTGTAGCGTAAGCCTACATCATGCCCCGCCTCCGCGAATCAAACTCCGGAAACCATAAGGAAAAGTCAGAATAAAGAATAGAGAATATAGGAAGTTCAGAAGAGGAGTCCAGCTCAGTAGAGAAGATGAAAAGCAGAGAGTTCTAATTGATGGAATGAGAGTCTGGCGGAGAGTCTTTTAAAATGGCAGGAGAGGAAGATGAGATGGAAGAAGAAGGTCTGAACAAAGACAAAAAGAGAAGAATGTAGTAAAAAGATACGTTTTGCGTTTTTGTTCGTCCGTCAAATGTCTCCTTTCTATAGCACGTTTTAAACTCTGCTGCTGCCGCATCCTCACCTATTTTTGATCCCCAAAAAGGAGCCAGCGTTAAGCTTGTCAACCTTTTTGTCAATCTGTGGTGAATTTAAGTTCACCTCATCAGAGTTGGTCAGCAAACAAAACCAACTCGACCCTTGGACAATTTTGTCATTATTTGTAGTGAATTCCGACACACCACCTGTTCGTCTTCAAGTTACCAGAAGCGCTCCAGCGCAGGAAAGCAACCGGTCCAGTCCCTGAAAGTCAACCACAACGAAGGCCGCGAGACGCGGAACCAAGAGAGATCCAGTGGGACCCGCTGGCGATTACCTGTGGTTCGGAGCTGACCTAACCGTAAGATCTGCCCTGTTCTTACATTTCAGACGGTACGCGGTGGGTGTCGAGAGAATTTAAATAGTAACAAAGCTCGACTATTTGGAATGATTCCGGTATCCATCCATCCCCTCCCCTTTAGTTAATTTCAATTCACTGTGTTTCTTATGTAATCATCCATATTCAAAGCATTTCTCCTGCTGTCTTAAGGTTCATGTCTTTGGTCATGTCATTTTAATAAATGGTTCATATATATACATATATAAAATCAACCAGCTTTTGTGTATGTGTTCTTTACGTACGTTTGAGTCCAACAAAACGAGAATTCATGAGTAGCGACTATATGAGATTGGAATTTATTAATCATTAATTAATAATTGATTATTAATTTAACATACCAGAATCGTAATATTTCCTTCTTTTTCCTTTTTCTTTCGATTGAAGGTTGTGCCCTAAAACGAGGTAAAATAAGGCTTATTCAGATCGTGAGAACTTTCGGATAAATCCTTATATCTTATCACATCACGCTACGTGTGTCCGCTATAAATATATATTGTTGGTGCCTTGTGTGCCGGCGATATATAATTTGGCTACAAAACCCTATGGATTAAGAATGGGTTGTCACTTAAGTTCATATGCATGTAAAGGCAGATGAGTGAATTGTCCCGATTTACGTTCTGTTTCATGTCTTGTCTTGTCATTTCCTGTTTTATTTAGAAAAATCACTGACTTTCCCCTCTCGTTTCAGGTACGTTGCCCTTCCTCCCATGTCAGGTGTCTGATTGTCTTCCCTGATTCCCAAGTGTTTCCACCTGTTCCCCTCGGTCCCTCATGTATTCAAATAGTCTGTGTTTCCCTTGTCTTGTGCCAGTATGTTGTCTCTCCTCATGAGCTTCAGTACAAGCCTTTTGTCTTGAGCCATAGTTTTCACAGTCATAGATTCCACGAGCCTGCAGTGAGCGATCCTCCTGCACTACTATCTTGTTTTGTAAATTATTCTTGTTCATAGTCTTAGTTTATTTATTCAATACGGTAAGTTTCATAGCCTTATTTGTTCCTCCGTTTTCAAAGAGAGACTTTTCGTTGTAACGTTTCATAGTCACCGCCATTAAAGGCGAGTATTACATTTATAGTTAAAGTTTCATAGTGCCATAGTGTTTTTTGAGTGCGTCATTTGTTTAAATCCGACTCATTAGAGTGAGAGAGTTTGTTTTGTTAAATTGTTCATAGCGTTTCTGTTTCCCTCCTGAGTTTTATGTTTTGTAAATTTCATAGCTGCGCTCATCCTCCGCCATAGTTACTGAGGAGAGCGCTTAAGATTTTCATAGCCTGTGACTTTGCTCTGCTTGGAGATCCTCGCCCTGCCTTGCTGTGCTCTGTGTGTTTAAATAATAAACATCTCTCTTTAACTCCGAAAAGACCCTGCGTCTGTGTCCTGAGGACCTGACATGGATACTTTTGACAATATAGTGTGTGTACATATATATATACATATATATATATAAGCCCAAAAATGTGTCCTCGAGCACTGAAACATTTTTGTTACATAATTTTTCCTTCTCTGATGTAATTATTTTACAAACACTGAAAGTGACTATGTTCTGTTTTTCTATCAACATGCATCTGCTTGATTGTTTTGAAGCTGAAGCATTGTTCTTTGTACACTTGTCTTGAACTTTCTCTACAGAACCTTCCATCTGCCATCTACATTTTGTTTTGATATATTGTGTAGTGATTTGGAAAGATTTTTAGTTTACGCCGACTTGGTTAATGCCTCTCTCCACTCTGAAAATATTCTAATGCTGACATGCATTTCTGTGTTGCCACAGCATTGCAAAGAAGTTGAAGTAGTAGAACTAGACCTTACTGCTACTTTGGAATTAACTATTTATCAAAATGGCATCAAAATGAGTGACATTTCAAAGTCAGTCAGAGTAGAATGAAAATGCTTTGGCTTGTTATGTGATCTGAAGAGGAGGAGCAAGATATGTGTTAGTGTTCAAGAAAAAGAACATGAGAAACAGTTTGAAGTCTATTTCTGTGGAGCAGGTTGTGTTTCTTTGTCCACGTTCATTTTGCACTATTCTTTCAACTCTCAGCGCAAGCCTTAACATCCTCTCCAGATGAATTGAGCAGCACCTAAAGGGAGAGAGGATGAAAATTAAGCTCCTATACAATGTGTGGGAATCACTGCCAAGCACATGACAAAGTGGAAAGAGCTGAATGTAAAACCATATAATGTTTAAAGGAAAAGAAAGCTGAAGAGGGAAAAATGCAGAGCAAGTTACATAGTCAGCCAGATAATTGACACTCAGAAAACAAGCCACCATTTCTCCTCTTCCTCTCGTCATTTGAGTGTTGTGCTGTTGCTTAAGTTATTGTGCCATTGTTAGTCACAAAGCAGGGAGGAATGTTTGGCCGGCTCTCTGGGAAACGCCACTCCAAGGTCTACAGCTGTCACACTCTGGGGACTTGAATTCTGCCACGGAAAGTTCAATGGTGAGGAGCTGGCAGAGGGAGATATGCTTTTAACTAACAATTTCCAAGATGGAAGAGGACTCGATGTTAAATTAAAACTGCCTGCCCTTCTACTTATATGCTCTCATAGCTTCTCTTCCATCATCATGGACCATCACTATCAGTATCCCCCATCACACATAATCTGAAATGACAGAGCTTTCCATCTATGTCACCTTTCTTTAACCCTCTTTATTATTTATCCTCCTCCTTCCTCTTTTCAAAAGCTCTGCCTCACTTTACATTGTGCCTAAACTTGAATAAACAATCGTCTCTCTGTGGCAAAAGCTCCCCATCCTGCCAGAGGAATGCTGTTTCCCATCCACTGTCTCACCATGGTTACTGGGAATCTACTAAGAACCATATTTAACACAAAGGTGAATCTAGACACAAAACTCCACAGACTGATCAGCAGCAATTTTCAATTCTGCGTTCTCCCATTTTTAAGTTTTCCTGTGATGAAATCATCAAAATTGTGCCATGTTTTTCTGGGGTGGCTGAATTATGAAAACACAAAACTGTTGTGTAGAGTTGATATGCCATTAATTTACTGACATAATTGCAAGCAGTGAAAATTAATTATATTAAATCCTTTTTATGAGACTGTCACATTAATAATCTCTTTTAAACACCCAACTCTTTAATGAAGTAATTAGAATTATGCAACAAAATGCAAAAATATGTTGAAATAAACATAATGAAAATGCATTTGAATCAGCTCTCACTATTTTTTTCTATTTTTTTTTTCTTATATAAATGCATAATTTCAGGTTAAATGACTCTTCCACAGTCAGTTAAATATCCTCCATTCATTAGGCTGCTCCCATTCATTAGGCTTATATGAAGTGAATTCCTAAAGAAAAAAAAAATCTTTTTCACCAGTTTTACACTGCCCTCAGAATCTTCTCTTTTTTTTAATCTAACAAAGCTATACTTGCTACAGTAATTCAGTGTCTTGTAAGTTGTTAGAATAAAGTAGTCTTTTTCTTCTAGCAGCCTTGAAATCAAAACATTTCAAAACTTGAGTCCATTATTGTGAAGAAATAATTCCACCACTGAACCCTGCTCTTTACCACATGTGTGGGCTGCAGTTTGTGTTGCTCAAATTTATATCTTGCTGTCATCTTCATATGAAAATGACCAAACCCTCACATTCTTCTGCAGTGATCTCATTCTGTAGCACAATGCAGTACAAGAGCAACAATTTACTAAGACCCAGAAGTCCTTAGAAGATTCCAAAAGTCTCCCCTGCTTGGAGGTTCTCATACCTTGAGGAAATTAGAGAGCTTGAAAACAATGATGCACGCAGCCTCCATCTATGTGTCTCCGCAACTGTGCCCGGCTCCTCTGAAGTGACATTGTCTTTCACAGCTTTAATAGCCCGGCAAGGTTGCTTCCCTGCAATGCTCTCCACCTTCAACAATTACAGCATTGTTGTTGGATATCAAGCATTGTGCTGCACACCGCATGTGTCAGTGTGTGATAGAATTAATAATTAGACATGAGCTACGTGTGTTTGTGTATTCAATAAAGTATGTAATAAAGTAGTAAAGTAAAAATTTACATGATCTTTTCGTAGTGAAGACATTCCTATTTCTTGATTTATTTTAGATTGAGGTAGTAACATTGGTGTTGAAAGCATGGGCAGAATTTTTCCAATTCTTTTGAAAATCTCTCCATATGACATTTGGAAATGTCTCCAATTGACATAAGTGTTAGACTAAGTCTAACATAATTTTCAGTTGGCTGAAAAATATGTTAAACAATAACACATAACACTGTTTGCGTTTCTAAATTGTGTTTCACATAAAGCAGTTTTGTTGGTGTCAGTTTTATTACTGAATCTTTCCCAAAAAATCTCCTTGAAACTATTAAACAATCAAAGGCCTATTTTCGTTTTATTAAAGGAGGTTTATGCAAAGTACTTGTGAGTAGTCAGTGATTTTGTGCAAAAGAGGTGTGTTTTAATGGGGAAAACACACCAAAATGCAGAAACCATTCATGCCTATAGAGGTAAAAGGGTTTCATTACCACAATGTATGTTTTTCTAAATATTTATTGAAGCTGATTGAAGCACTGAAGTGAAGAATTCAGACTGAAAGGAAATATTAAGTTGAGTAGATCCAAAGAAACCTCACATGTTCATGCAGCAACCCCCTCCTCACACAAACACTGGCACATTTCTCTTACTAAAATGCTAATTTAATTTTGTGCACTTCCATTTTCCATCTCTCTCTCTCTCTCTCTCACATACACACACACACACACGCACACACACACACACACACACCTCCACTTCCCCTCCCTCCATTCCCACTCCCTACCCCAACTCTACTGTAGCTTTGCCATTAAAGCTATTTGCATCAGACTGAAAGGCCATTAGAATAATAATTAGCCTGACCCACCAAAGAGGGAAGGCCTTCTTCAGCTCAAAACCAGGCACTGGCGGAAGGCAGTATAAATGTATAAATATGTATAAATAAACACACACATTTTGCTTATCGAGAGAGGGGATACGAGATACATGCTATTCAGGTTATCTCTACAATTAATCTACACAAACATCGTTTCTGGGGTTTTGATTTTTGCCCAGGTGAGCTTGAGTGTGTTTGTGCCTGAGATTTTTGTTTGTTTGTTTGATTGTTACTTGTCAAATCACAAAGTGTGAAACCTTGTAATGCCACAGTTTTGGAATAGACTGAAGGGAACATAACCAAATGTAGCGTGACTTGCCAGAAAATTTGCTTGAAATTGCTCTGAAATGACTGTGTATGATTTTCTTTTCTTGCTTTTTTTCATGAAATTGCTAACCTAATAGTACTCCATACTAGCAGAATTCACTTCTAGCAAATGGGATGAAAAATGGGTATCACATGCTTTTAGCAGATATGTGCTAATGTGCCCAATTTCCAGGATGATTATTGCATTAATATACACTGGCCTGGGTGGAGATTTTTCATGTTGAAGGCAGAAATAATCACCAATAATTAGCTGTGTTTGAGCACTGTCGAGCCCTGTTTGTTCTGTAGAAATCACAGCATGCTCAAAGTACAGCTTTGTTATAATTAATCAATGAATCTTTATCCAAAATCTGAAAAAGTAAACGTAATAATTTACATCTAATATTTACAGTATTTATCTTGTGCTTTTATGCAAGCTAAGCAGCTGAATTTAATGTAGTGCTATATCTTACAAAATGACTAATTTCAGGTAATTTAAGTTCATTTCAGTTTTATTCATACAGCACCAAATCACAGCAAATTACATCTTAAGTCAGAGTCCAAGTCCTACAATGAGGGAAATCAACATAAACCTCCATAGACAGTTGAAGGTCACTTTGTTTTTGTCAAACTGTATGTCTGATGGTGTTAGATTTTCAAATGTTCTGCCTGTGATTGACTGGCAGTCTGTCCAGGGTGTACCGCGCCTCTTCCAATGACAGCTGAGATCGGTATTGTTTTATTGAGGTATTATTCTTCAACCAACTTTTAAGTATTCCTCTGTAGCTCCACTTTTCTGTCAAAATTTAGTCACTTCTTGTTCAATATATTTAAATGGTGATGACTAAATGTCAAATACAAGGCTCTAAAAATTTTTAAATCAATGTGGGACATCAATTAGCATGGTTACATGTACAGTTGAGACAAGCTATGATTATATTTAACTGGACCACTATCCTTGTCCTAGTATACATGCAAGAGAGCAGAATTGAGTTATTGACTTAAGTATGTGATGCCACAATACTGTGGAGTGTGTGAGAAAATATTCAAGACATTCTGATACATTTAGCTTTTTCTGTGGAAGATCATACATATAGGTTCAAAATTCCAAATTCACTGCACAGAAGTTGTTTTTAAGTTATCTGAATGGTGACTTTGTCTGATGACGAAGCGATTATAAAATCAGGATTTTAGTCCAGAAATGTTTTAAATGATTCCAAGTTGGCACTTAATCTTAATGGGCTGCTTCTCAGTCACAATTTCCGATGCATTTGTGTATATTAATATATATATGTAAAACATATACATATATATAATGCTATGATCTAGGATCCAGGACATGTCAAAGCATAACCACTGAGTTTCCTACAAACACCGATGCAAACTTAATCGCTTTAATTAAAGAGGATTGCAAATAAGGCCAACACTGAAGCATGTCTGGTGTTTAAGGCACCAATCAGAGCATCCTTGATAGGGCCACTTGAGAGAAGTGTATGTTTTTGTATGTGCAAAGAGGTCTCCCATCTGTCTAGGGTCTACAGTGCATACAGTGTGCATGCCTGAAGCCATTCATATGTTTTTTGGTGTACAGGTAAATCTGCACTTCTGCGGGCTGGTTGATGTGTGGTTATTTTGCATACATACAACCATAAATTATTTTGCATGTGTGGGGAAACAAGTGCTCCAACACATGCACACATATGTGTGCATTTTGCTTATGCATGCACAAACATCTAGTTAGTATAATTTCCAGCATACACATGCATGTTCTATGTGAAGCAGATTGCTGGTCTTATTCATGTGCGTGTGCTTACTGCAGGCAGGTTGAAGATTGTCTCCCCCCTGAGGGCCACTTTCTCCCTGCAGCATGTGGGAACCATGGCGCGTTGCCAGGATACAAGCCCCTCATCTGTACTGACAAGAAGACATGAAGAGCAAAGATTAATTATTTACAAGCAGACCCCTGTACACCACGTCTGGCTTGGCACTTCTCTTGCATTTAATGTCACTATCTATGAAGCCATCCGTTTTATTGCTTATTCTATTTAATCTCTTTGGAAAATCTGTTGCATCACCCCACCCACTATCTCATATACCTGCTTGCATCTAGAGCCAACAATTTTCCCTTTGTAAAAAAAAATATCTTATGTGGGTATGACCAGCTAAGATTGTACATTAAGCTAAAGCCCATTTAACGTCATCAATACTTCCTAATGGTCCATGCCTGCAAATTTGGTGTGTTTGCAAACTGGGATCACTAGTGTCCTCTGGGCAGCCTTTTCCACTACCTCGTCTAATATTTATGGGGTCTATACGCCTCTGACTGACAGGAATATCTACTCTCTGAGAGCAGCAGATATTTACAAAACATATTAGACCGATTAATTTATCAGCACATTTGTCTTGAGTGTCAGCTCTGCCTTCTCTTAGCCTATATCTCGCTACACAATGAGACACCCAGGGGCACAGTTAGAGGCATACTGCATTAAAAGCTCAGACAATATGTAGCAAACAGATTCAAATAAACTGGTAATACAGTGTTGTGGCAAATATTTCATATTTGTGCTCCCTGGCTCCAACCATGACAAATTTAGAAGTGAAGGCATCCATGCTGCCTCACCCTGGACTGCTCCTTTGTTCTCATTTCCTATCATGTCTTTGTTGTGCTGCTGACTGTCTGTCTGCTTGTCTCTCTGTCTGTCTCTCTTTGCCTGTCTGTAGTCGGCTGGGGTTTATTTGCATTCCTCCAACACATCCATATTCATGATGGAAGCGGGTCACTCCATGTGGAGATGTGTGTTTTTTGTGCATAATATGTGCGGGATTTAATTGGGCTGTGGTCAGAGGGGATCCTCCACACTGAGTCCCAGGTGGAGTGGGAGCAGGGATCCCACTGTTCTGAGCATTATGCATTTTCTATTGTTTCTTGCCTCCCCTCCTCCTACACACACGGGTGCTCCCACGGTTGCGACACAAGATGCCTTTTCATCAGGCTAAATTCAGTGTGATCCAGTACTAATTCTGCTCATATCTGACAAATTGATTTTGAGGACCACAGGCTGGGAGAGCTGTGTCTTGCTGTGTTGTTGTGCAAATGAGAAAATAAAATAAAAATTGTACACAGATTTCGTATGGCAAACAAATATTTGTATTACTGTAACACGTACTCTTGACTTCTGATATTGCTTTTACATTGAAAAAGACTGATAATTGAATTTATGGCAGAAAATGACAATTAAGATTCAATATTTCAGCTTTTAAAATGCATCGAATTGGAAATTAAAGATGTCACATGGCAGATGCATAGCTACCTACAGCATTTGGCCTCATGCAAGGGCTTCTATTATCATCAGAAATGTAATTGCTCTGTTGTTGTTGAAGGACAGGGGAAAGGATCAGGCTCTCGATATTAAATATGTGCTGAGCATTAATGGACAGCCCACTTCTTTCCTTTGTATTTCCAAGCTGTGACTTCCTTACATGATGGAGCTATTGTATCCCCTTTACCCCCTATATGTCAGATGTCAGGGAACACAATCACTGTTGCAGCCTCCTTCACCCTGAAGTGGAAATGAGCATTAACACCAGGGTGGTATTGTATGGCAGAACAAGGCTTGCTACAGAGGTCAGTGACTCAGAATAAGACTATTTCAACATGTGATATTAATGCTTTATAAGAAAGGTTTAGGGACCAACATTTTTTGTGTGCGTGTGTGTGTGTGTGTATTTAATTTTTGAAGCATTTCAAAATTAGGAAAATGTTTGAAGTTGGTAGTTTTTCTGTTCTTTGTATCAATTCAAAATAACCCACACAACTAACTACATGCAAATCTAATGAAGGAAATGGGGTCAGATAGAAAGCGGAGGGAATTATTCAAATTTTTTTTATTTGTTTTGATATAAATATATAATCGAATTGAATACACACGTCTCTCATTTTTTCTATATGTTACTATGTTCCTGGAAATTTACATAACAAACTAATGTGGGGAAGTTGACAGTATAACTCAATTTACACAACAGTTATGTAGTACACTGATGTAACTCTAGACAGATATATTATCCATATATTAGATACTTTCCTCCAGTTATATATTAGGTCTCAAAATGAACTTCCTTTAAAAAAAAAAAAAAGTATGATTAATCAAGTTGCATTTTGTTCAGTTGCATCAAGTTGAGTTTTTTTTGGTATGTCAAGAGATAGGTGCACAGAGGTAACAAAGCTTACACTACTTCATCTGAACTCATTTTCCTTCAGAAACAGCTAACTTCATGAAATCTTTTACAGCCTCAAACTTTCTTTGACAGTAAAACTAAATGGAAAAAAATGGAGATACACAAAGTATCTCTTGCCTCTCTCCTGACAAACACTCGAGCTGTGCATTTTACGAGACAGAATGAAGATAATTTCACATGAAATGCTCACAGATGCTCTTAAAACAATTAGCCTCTTTGTTTTATGGGAGGAAAAAAAAGATCTCTGAGAACTGATTACTGGGATGGGACTTTATATTCCTTCTTAAAAACCAATTAACTCCTGAGAGCATAGTGGCTTTTTAACAAATAGCACATTGTTAAAGTATTGTTGAGAAACATTGTTGGGCGTGAAAACTGGCATCCATTCAGAGCTGTCTTGGCAGACTCATAGAAAGGAGTTGATTGTTGAGCAATCAGACATGCAGCAACAGAAGCCTGACTTGGCATTTCTCTGGCCTTTTTCCCTTGTCACAGTCATTCCTCACTCCATATCTCTGCTTGAGCACTGTCAATAATCACATTTAACTGGACACTGAGAGAACAATCTCACTGTACAATGTAGTGGTCATTAAGTACCATGCATTGTCCATTCATTCTTAACACTGAGAAGCAATTTGACTCAGCCTGCTGTTTCATGAGTACCATGCCATTGTCTGGGTAGAGTACAGTAAAAGTCAGCATTCTTCAGCTTTTGACCAAAATTCTTCATATAATCTAATTTCCTGTATAAGACTTTTTAAACCAAACAATGATTTAATAAAATGTTAGTTTCAACAGAGATTTAGTGAATTTGATACTGTAACATACAGTGCGGTTACATGCTGGCAATCGGATCGGATTACTGGCTAAATTACAATAAGATTGAGTTATTCAGCTCATATAACAAGCTTAATCCGACAAGAAATAGAATCGGATCGGGTTACTTGCGATCGAAATAAGACCCTGAGATAACTCGATCTGATTGCCCACTGAACGTGCCTGGAGACGACAGTGGATCGGATCGAGCGTTCTGCGCATGCTCGACATTTTTACCCACGATCGTCACCCGGAAGTCGAAGGAGACCATATTACTGTCGTTGTCGCCGCCGTCAGGAAGAAACAAACAACGCGATGGAGAATGCACCGTTGTGCATCGTGTTTGTGCCATAACCAGCTCATCACAAATGTAGAGGGACGTAGCTTCATCTTGCTCTTCGTTCGTCATCTTTTTCGAATGCCTTAGTTGTGTTGTTGTTGGTGGTGAAGACGTCAACCGGAAGTGGCTCTATTGCTTTGAAATTATACCTGGGCTCTCACGTATGAATCAAATCCTGAAATCCTTCCCACTCAACTATATTGTAAGGACATAATCTCTTGGCGATAAAACGCGATATTAATGCATTTTTTATATCAATTACATCTTATCATTTTAACATAATCTATAATCATTCATCCATATGGGTCGCTTGGGAATGTATCTCTATGTGCTGAATCGCTTTCCCAGGTGGGATTATAATGGTGGGTTGTTTTTTTTTTACACCTTTGTATAAAATGTTATGAGAGCTCGCATCTTATCATTTAATATTGCATTTTCACAAATAGAATGCAGGTTTCACAAATCAGAGACTGCATTTTATAGAATGTTTAGCCTCTGTATGATAATCTAGTCCAGATTTGAGAAGTCCGGGTACAGAGGTTTTGGATCTGTACCTAGTCTAATGTGGTCTTCGTATGAAATAAAAACAGTGTAATCTCCCCTTTTTTTCACAAAATAGAATAAAAGTTACACAGATACAGTAGTTGGTGTCAGGCAAAGCTGATGTCTTACTTAACATGTCTAAAAAGTTTTTACATCAAGAAGTTAAACAGAAAAACAGTCAAACGTGGACAAATAGTCGCACTGCACGATAAATTTATTTCCCCTTAAGTGCCGAATCGGAGGCTGGCGAATCGGAAGCCAACTTCAGCGTCGTCCACACTGATGGCATTTAATAGAGTTAAAACACACCGAAGCCCCATCATTGTTGGAAATGCATCGTCGTGCATATAAACAGCATAACCGGCGTACTGTCGGGGTTATGCGTCTGCAGGCTCCGCTAAAGCCGCTGCCTCACTCGCCACAACCCTATATGCGCTCTTCAAGCGCGTTCCTGGTTTCCGCCAATCACTCCTAATAGCTTATTGAAGGATCTCAGCATCCATCCATCCATCTTCTATACCGTCAATCCGTTGATCGGGTGGATCTCAGCATCATTAGATTAATTCAAAACTAGAAGAAAAGGCGTATTCTGAGCAGCTGTATGCTCTCGTTTAACTTCCGCTTAGTTCATGTCATGTAATACAGTCTGTTAATGTACAAATGTCAGCTGTCTATTACTGAATCTTACAGACAAAAAACACACTGATGGCATAAAGAAGAGTTAAAACTGTCTGTTAATGTACAAATGTCAGCTGTCTATTACTGAATCTTACAGACAAAAACCACACTGATGGCATAAAGAAAAGTTAAAATACTCACCGAAGCCCCATTACTGGACATGGCTAAAATCTGGTCACCATGCTAGCCGACATTGACAAGCCGAAGTTTGGGGTGACCCGTGCTCGCTCCCTGACGCACGCTCCCGATCTTGAATGTAGAATCGATTGCTCTTCCTTGGGTTCCCCGGATGTTGCAGTTGAATTTTTTTGGTTGAATTTTTTTTGGTTGAATTTTTTTTGGTTGAATTTTATTTGCGGTTGAATTTTTTTTGCGGTTGAATTTTTTGAGGTTGAAATTTTTGCGGTTGAACTTTTTGAGGTTGAAATTTTTGCAGTTGAAATTTTTGCACTTGAGTATTCTAACATTGAAAAACATTCAGATACATCAATTCAATGCATAAATATTCAGTGCTAGAAATTCAATCACTATTTTCTTTCAAAATACGATGACACAGATTTACTTCCATACACCACATTTGTTGACACTTCAAATAAAAAAACAGCACATACAAGAAAAACAATGTTCTTGTAAAGTAGGGTAATTCGATATATGTTTTTTTTAAAACATATATGTTATGTTAGCTTTCACTATTAACGCTAGCCTGACCGGTGATAATGCACCGGGAAAGATGCATTACAATTACTTGAAATATATTAAATCTCACTCTAGCCACTAGGGGTGCTGCAGCACCCCCAGCACCCCCACTTCCCCCGGCCATGCCTTAGCACGTGCTGAATTGTGACCAAGATGCCCGAAAATGTTAGAAATAACGTTCCCTGTTCTCGGATGTGTGTTAATGCTTGCAGCGCGCTCCTGCTTGTTGGTACGGGTCATGAACTCACCATACTCTTGACGTGTAGTGCTGCCACTGTACGTCAAAAATGCTCTACAGAGCTTACAAATAGCATGGCTTCTGTTGAGCTTCCCTTCCATCTTATAAAAACTGAAAATGGTCCACACTTTGGATTTTTGTTTCCCCGAAGCATCTTTCCCGGTGCATTATCACCGGTCAGGCTAGCGTTAACCTCCTCCATTTTCCTTGTTGTCACTAGGCAGCGACGTAATTCACGCGAGAATCGTTTCATGGGCAGTATCAGCTCTCGAGTTGTTTTAGAGACGCTGACGCAAACTATAATTGCATAAAGCTGCCAACCGATTCCAAGTCTCGCCATACCCAATCCATGACTGTACAACCAATTAATCTAGGAATTCATGGCTAATTTGTTTCGATTGAGGAGGCTGCTACCGATGCAGCCTTATCTCTCACTTGTTAAACAGAATATCTGGTCGCATCGGTTTATCATTTACAACCCTATCTGACATGAGACCAACACCAACATATGACAACTGTTTTTTTCACTTAAGAGTTAAGTTTAGCTAATAACTCACAACACTTTATTAAGAACCTATGTTTTGCTTCCTGGTTGGGTTAAGTCAAAACCTATTTATTGCTTCCTGGTTGGGTTAAGTCTAGACAATAACATTCCTTGGTTGAAGAGAGGAAATTAAGATGAGTAGGGCTCAAATGCAGTCTTTTTACAATGTGGCCATCACCTACAGAGACACCATTTTGCTGGTTGTCATGGTTACATGTACCAAACCACAGAGGAGCCTTTTCATCAGGCCTTGTTCAAGAGCATCGACTGTAAGCAGAGGTGACATCGACTACAGCACACATTAAACTATGATGGCTAAAGGAACTTAAAGAGAATAGTTTGTTACAATGGAGTAATATCTATATATTGTTTATAGTTGTACAAAAGTAAAGTTTTATTTGACAATTAGCATTTACATTTTGTTTGGGTTAAAATGATTTTTTTTTCCTTTTTGATAGGAAGTTTAAAATAGCCATAATAATCAGTTTTATTTAGATGTGGCAAAAGGTTAGTTTAATGATTTGCTTGTTAAAAACAGCCAATTTAACAAAAATACATCAGAAGCCCAAAACATCTATTGAGTTCATCCTATGAGCTTGCATGGTAAAAAGTCAAATAAATGTAGTCCAGTTACGAACATTTAACACATAAGATATCTTACTTTTTCTTGCCCTGAGCAGAGGCTACCATCAGAGAACCGGAGGGCTTGGTCTGACTGCATTTAGGGTTCTGTAAGCTGCTGCAGGGCATACAGACACACCAATGGCAGTAACTAATCAATAAGACTAAAACTGATTGTCCGCTTCCCTGCATCTGACCCTGACTAGATAGGGATTTTATATCTCCATTACCAGAAACAGAAGTACCTGCATACTTATACATTTTCTTGATCATTTATGTTCATATGAAAATGCCTTTATACAGATGCACAGCATACATTAGTTTAGGGCTGACAAAAAAGCCACACTAATTATCTGTTAAACAGGATTCACACCAATGTGCTGCACAGAGCTCCCCAAATCTAAGCAGCTTACAGATGAACATACACAAAAATAAACACACAAGAATTTGCATACAATTCATGAACTCTACACTGTCTACATAAACATGTCTAAAAATGTTTTTTTGTATGTGCAATAATTTCCTTGTATTCTTCACAGATACGTCCTCTCTTTCTTGCTTTTACCTTCAACAGCTCCCCATTAGCTTGTTGATATAATGTATATTAGTATTTTTTATTTTGCCTTTTGCCTTTAAAAATGCTTGTACATTTGAGTGCTTTCAACTGCCTCCAGTTTTTCATCTCCTGTCTTTGCTCCTTTTGCTGCAGAGAATGCTAAAAGAACATGAGAAAGAAGGACAGTGATGTACAACACAAGTGTTTATTAGACCCCAATTTCAGGTGTAAAAATTTATTTAAAGCAGAAACGTGTGTTGGGTAATTTTGAGGGCAAAAAGATTGCATTCTCTCATAAATATAGAACATTAACAGTCTTTCAGAGAAAATAAGACAACTTTTCTTTGTGCTGCAACTACAGTGTAATGAATCAAATGTTTTTTGCTAGTGGCTGAGTCTACTGAGACAAAAGAGATGAATAAAAGATGAAGAAATAACACAGCGGGAAAAAAACAACTTTGAACACACCAAAAGATTACATTTAAGATTCTTGCATTAAATAGACATGAAAAAAAAATCTTGTTTACTTGAAAAAGTAGGCTGCTCTTTTCATAACAGCTTTGATCAAAGTGACATAAACAGATCCAGAGAGAGACGAATAACAGGGAGAAAAAATTAGTCAGATTCCTGATTGACAGTTTTAATTAACAAAAGCAGCAAAGTTCTGTGCATTTCCTCTTACTGCCTCTGGGGCCTGCGCTGTGATAACTGGGAAATGCCAGAAAACAATACCTGACTTTATAAACAATTTATTCTCTTAGCAGTTGCATTCATGTATGTTCATTCAGGATTTGTTTTAATGAGGATTTTCAACTTGCTGGAATCCAGGCTGATTGTGTGGAGACACTGCTGAAAATTCTCTAAAGGAAATTTACAAGATGCCATATGTTTTACTCTGTAAAAGGTTCATAGTTGTATGGCGTTGTCTATGTACAAAATTTTCCCTTTTAAGTCTCATGTGAGATCATAGTATTATAACAAAAGTAATGTGTGATCAAGAAACACGTATTCTTCTCTAAGAGAAATGCAGGAGAATGTGAGCACTGCATTTCCTATGGGACAATGAATTAGAAGCAAGATTAGAGACCTTGTCTGAGGTTATGTT
Source organism: Leuresthes tenuis (assembly GCF_036924035.1). Classification (NCBI taxonomy): domain Eukaryota; kingdom Metazoa; phylum Chordata; class Actinopteri; order Atheriniformes; family Atherinopsidae; genus Leuresthes; species Leuresthes tenuis. Next base: position 31,679,898 of record NW_027325364.1, read on the forward strand.
TTGGGAACTGAGGAATTTGACCAGTATGAAGAAAAGGCTACGTTCTAAGATTTCTAAATAAAATAAAGTAAACCTTTTATGATGATTACAGCACCCTTAACAAAGAGAGTAAGAGAAATTGGTGTACAAAAAGTTTATTTACAAAGAGTAATAAATGTGTAAAAATGTAAAAGTCCAGATACTGGCAAGCTGTGGGAGTGTTTCCGTTGGGTGAGGAACAAGGAGGGCTGCAGAGGGGAAGTAGGCAGGTGAGTCTCCAGGTGGATATAGGTAATAGGTTCCAAGATTTAATTAAAGTGTTTTTACCAAGTCAGAGGGGTTTTCCTTGAGACTTTGTTTTTCTACCTTCCAGAAATGTTCGTGGCGGCTGTGCAGAGTAGCTTGTAGACTGTGATTCCAAGCTTTCCAAGAAATTCCAATGCTTTGTGCCAGTGATTCGATACATTCATCGCCATGTAACAAAGGATAATTACCCTTGCTCAGATAAGGAGCATAACCCAACTATAGCTATAATCGAGTTAATCTCATCATGTAAACCCACTGACTGTGTCTTCAGCATGAGCCTGAGTCTTCAAAGGGTTCCTGTGATGTGGTAGACGTCATGCCTGGTTCCTGTACCAAAGAAGCCACAACCCAGTTTGACCTTCTACATAATGAAGACCGTGGATCGACTGGTCCTGGATCAGCGTAAACCCATGATCAAGCCATTTCTGGACCCCCTCCAGTTCGCCTATCAACCCCGATGGGGGGTTGAGAACGCCATCATCTACCTGCTCAACCGAATATATCCTCACCTGGATAAGCAGGCGAGCACTGTGAGGGTCATGTTCTTTGACTTCTCCAGTGCATTTAACGCCGTCCGTCCAGCTCTTCTGGGTGACAAGCTCACTGCGATGCAGGTAGATGCCCCCCTCGTGTCCTGAATTGTGGACTACCAGACTGGCAAACCACAATACATGCCCCTGCATCACTGTGTGTCAGACAGAGTGGTCAGCAACACCGGGGCCCCACAGGGAACTGTCATCTCTCCCTTTCTCTTTACCCTGTATACCAGACTTCAACTATTGCACCTGCCATCTTCAGAAGTTTTCTTCTGAAAATGTCCCCGATTTTGACACTGAATGAGGAAACAGACTCAAAGTAACACCAGTTATTACAGTAGCCATTTAACGCATCACCAAAGACGACGTCATATGACGTAGAGACGCAGCAGCGTCAATAACAACAATCTGGAGGCGGCAAAAAGGAAAGAAAAGGAGACCAGCGATCGCGATAAATGGTATGTTGTGTATTAACTTGTTTATTTTGTGTGAACTGTCAGTAGACTTGGCTGTGAGTTTGTGTGTGTGAAGTGATATAACATTAAAGTAAGTATGATAATTGTAATGTCACTCATTTTTTTTTTGATTGCCAACTTTTGTGTAATAAAAGCTGGTTAAGATACATGAAAAAGTACTTGTCCCTGTTTTTTTATTTCATAATGATGCTATTTGATGATTTTTCACCACTGCAATGAAAATGTCCCCGATTTTCATTTCAGAAATCTGGTCAGCTTACTTTTAATCTATATATTAACATATTATGCAAAAATCACTTTTCCAGCTCTTCTACATCAGCACAAGACCCTGCATAAGACCCGAGTCTCAGAGGACCTACGACGGGAGTGGATCAAATTTATTTTTGACTGTGAAGTTATGGCCACAGTTTGGCATAAACCTATCTGTGTGTGCCAAACATTTTAACATGGACTGCTTCCACAATTTGGGTCAGTACAATACAGGACTGGCAGCAAAACCTTACCTAAAATAGGGATCGATACCGACCATCCGTGGGGAAAGGACAGACGATATAAGTTGCTTTGTGTTTCTTTTGTCCGATTACCACAAGCTAATGCTAACCGCTAGTTCATGTAGATACAAACAATGCTGAAATAAATTATTTATACATCAGGTTGTGTTATTTTAGAGTATATACATTCTCAGGGTCTGACTCAGGCTCAAACATATATGGTTGCAACGGTGTGTGGGCAGCCATAACCAGTGCTCGTGCTCAACTGTTGTTATAGCAGCCTGACACCGAATGTTGGACGGAAGAAGGGGGCGAAGTGAGCTGCCGCTACTGCGGCAGGAAAATCGACCGCCTCAGCACTCGAGTGCGACAGAAGTTTACAGAAAGGGCTGCTGTGCTTGATCCGTGACGAATTTGACCAAATGGTTTCACAGACATGCCATTAAGGTGCCTGGGACCTGTGTGAATTGGTGGAAAAGGAGCATAATTGTTCTCTTTAAAAAGAAAGGAGATTAAAAAAAAATTGAGTGTAAAGAAGCAACAATAATTGCAAATAAAAACAATTGTATTATGATCATATGAATTCCTCATTCAAGCAATACACATAATCAAACACAAAGTGACTTTATGATTATTGTGAAATAGCAAGTGATAGTCAGATAGAATACAGAAACAGTGGTCTTTCTGTTACTAAATGTACTTACAGTGCAATGTTGACTGTGTCTGAATCATTATGTGCAGCACAGGAAGGTGGGTAACAGTCTCTGAATATGGTGTAGGGGAGCAGAAATGGCTAAAAGGCATTAGCACATAGCAACATTAGCATCGTCCCAGACAGCCTTTTAGTTGAAGTGGGCTTTAATTAGCTATTTTCCAGTTAGTAAATGAAGGAATTATTGATGGTCCTAAAACAACATGACACACACACACACAAGAATATAGCCTGTCAAGCTATAAAACAAACACTCAAAATAAATGGTAGTTACATGCATATCATATTAGTGTGATTGCTCACAAATTGGGAAAAGCCATTATCTGGTTTTGGCAACCAAATATTTTTTTATACTCTGCTTGCTAACAAATCAGTCTTCTCATACAATGCAATGCTCACTATAAGTGTTTGTAAATGTAGGATTGGTCTTACCTTTGCTCTATTCGGCCTCTGAAAGGCCTCTCATACTTTCTATCCCTCCTTTATGGACAAACTCTGCGCTGTCATAACAAAATGCTGGGGTTATTAGCAAGCTTTTCAATTACTTTGTTTCCTAAAACACTTGTCTCCTTGTATTTTTTTGTATTTGTGGGTGCAGCAGGAAGGCATTATTAATATTTAGATGAGTAACCCCTGCTCTTGCCTTTGAGGCTGTTGGCAAAAACACTCCCCCTAATGCGGCAGGCCTGATGGATGGAAGAATTCCCCTGATGGCCCTTCATCTGGGCTGCTGCCACAGCCGAGCAGCCTCCCTAACAGGGGAGACAAGGATTGAGGCTGTTTATAGTGCAGCCATAACATGTTGTGTTGTGTGGGTTTCTTAAAGGTCTACAACATTATAAAAAATTCTGCAAATGTTCCCTGTGTTTAGGGTTTGCTTTGCTGTGTGTAGATATTTTGTTATGTTTTTCCAATTTTAATGCATTGCCATTCCACAGCAATGACTTGACAATGTGCTGATATATTTTTCTCACACATTTAATGTTTTATTTTAGAAATAATCACTTTGATTTAGATCCTTTTCAAACTAAGGTATATAATATGATTTATCACAATAGTGAGATCAGCTCCAGTGTGAATGAAACATTCAGGTGGTTTACTTAAATGAAACAAGCAATACCAATCTGTGCAAATGTATTGCAGTCCAAATGTTGCATAATTTAGCCAAATTGTGCTTGTAATAATAATTGATAATGAATTGTTATCATTATTTTAACATCCTAGCTGGTCAAGTTGGAGTGAGATTAAATAATTTGGACAACAACGTGACATGTTCTATATATGTTTTGCGCAATTTTTTTTGCGAAATATTTGCGAATTTTTTTTTTAAACCTAGACCTTATTTCTGGCATGAAATACGTTTATCTACTCACCAAGAACAGTTTGGCAAAAGTCTGCGTCCTTTGGAAGCTATTTAGATAACCGGTGTATATCCATATAATGGAGTGAACGGGGCAATGACGATCCAGCCTCTAAATATGGCATTATCTGTCTTTATTTCACCAATACTTTAAGACGAATGAATGAATGAACGTGTACTATAGCTCTGTTAGCTCATTAGCCCACTGTTATGTGGCTAGTTGCGGCTATAGGAGAGCTAAGTTCACACAGTTGAGGCCTATCTCACATCTTCTGGAAGACTGTTCCAGATTTTAGGAGCATAAACCTGAAATGCAGCCTCACCTTGTTTAGTCCTGACTCTGGGCACCAGCAGGAGACCCCTCCCTGAGGTTCTCAGAGTCCGAGTAGGTTCATATGGCTCTAACATGTCAGAGATGTATTTTGGTGCTAGACTATTAAGAGACTTGTACACGAGCAGAACTGTTTTAAAGTCTATTCTCTGAGCGACAGGAAGCCAGTGCAGAGACCTGAGCACTGGACTAATATGGTCGTATTTTCTGGTTCTAGTCAGGACTCGATCAGCAGCGTTCTGGATGTACTGCAGCTGTCTTACAGCCCATTTAGAGAGCCCAGTGAGCAGGCTGTTACAGTAGTCTAACCTGCTGGAGAAAAATGCATTGATTAGTCTTTCTAAGTCTGGTTTAGACACTGATTCTGGCAATGTTTTTTAGATGGGAGAAAGCTGCTGCTGATATTGATTTAATGTGGCTGAGTCCAATATTACCCCTAGATTTCTAACTTGATTATTCGATTTTAGAGAGAGAGTCTCAAGGTGACTGATAACAAATTCTCTTTGTTTCTGTGGTCCACAGACAATGATTTCAGTTTTGTCTGAATGGATCTGAGTGTCATCTGCATAGCATTATAGCTGCGTATTATCTGGCCTAATGGGACTATGTACATATTAAACAATAGGGGTCCCAGGATAGACCCCTGGGGAACCCCACAAGTCAAAGCTATTTGGTCTAAGACACAGTTATCAAATTGAACAAAATACTTCCTGTCCTCGAGATAGGACTTGAACCAGTTTAAAGCACTACCAGAGATTCCCACCCAGTCTTCTAAACTCTGTAATAAGATTGCATGGTCAACTGTGTCAAAGGCAGCACTCAGGTCCAGCAGAACTGAGACTGAGACTTTGCCTGCGTCTATATTCAGGCGGATATCGTTTGTCACCTTGATCAGAGCTGTTTCAGTGCTCTGGTGGGGCCTAAAGCCTGATTGGAAAGTATCAAAAGCATTGTTAAACAGGAGAAAGTTAGAAAGCTGTTGGTAAACAACTTTTTCTAGGACTTTGCCAAAGAATGGTAGGTTTGATATGGGCCGGTAGTTGTTCAGTACTGTGGCATCAAGATTGCTCTTCTTTAGAAGAGGCCTAATGACAGCAGTTTTTAAGGCCTTTGGAAATGTTCCAGTCTGAAGTGAGATGTTAACTAGATGAGCGAGTTGTGGTAACAAACTGCTCAGCACAGACTTCAGAAATCTAGTGGGCAATTCATCAAGGAAGCATGTCGATGAACTCAGACTGCAGATGATATCTTCGACTGTTTTGTCAGTGACAGGTATGAAATGTGTCAGCTCTAGGTGCTTAGCTGGCTGCAGAGTAGTTGTTTGTGTTGTGGAAATTATTGTATTTTTAATGCCTTGAACTTTGTCATAAAATAATATTGCAAACTCATTACACTTAGATGTAGAAATGAGTTCTAAAGGCAGTGAAACTGGAGGGTTTGTTGATCTGTTTACTGTAGCAAACAGGACACAAGAGTTGTTACTGCAGTTTTTGATGATTTCAGAAAAATAACTCTCCCTTGTTCTATGCAAAGTCTGGTTGAACACACATAGCTTTTCTTTGTAAACCTGATAATGAGTCTGGAGTTTTGACTTGCGCCATTTCCGTTCGGCTCTCCAGCACTCCCTTTTCTGTGCCCTGATCGACTCTTCTTTTCATGGTGTCTTTGCCTACTTTTAACCATTCTAACCTTGACAGAAGCAATGGTATCCAAAACATTTAGGAGACTTGATGTGTAATAATTCAACAGATCATCAACATTAGAACACAGGGTGTTCTCAAACCTAATAATTTTCATAAACTGTGTCCCTGTTCTGTCATTTATGAGTCTTCCCCGAACAACTGCAGACCCAACTGCTGGTTTGGTTGTAACAGACAGGTTAGAGTGTGCCCTCTGCTGTGGGTGGGCTCAGTCACATGCTGAGTTAGACCAAACATTTCAAGGACAGCAATGAGTTCTTTAGCGTGCTTATCTTGGGCTACTTCCATGTGCATATTCAAGTCCGCTGTTATGACTAAATAGTCAAAAGCAGTGAACACAATTGAAAGTAATTCAGTAAAGTCATCAATAAAACAATTCCGTGGTGGTTTGTAAATGGTGATATAACGTATGGAAAATTGTTTTATCTCCATATTGAATGGCAAATACTCAAATGATGAAAAAAACCCAAATGGCAATTTGTGGGTGGGTATATTGTCCCTGAACATGACACAAACACCCCCACCCCTCTGGTTTTCTCGTGTTTCAGACACAAAATTGAAGTGAGGTGGACGAGACTCAACCAGGACTGCATCAGCTGTGTTTTTGTCGAGCCATGTCTCAGTTGAAAACATAAAAGCACTGTCGCCTTACAGCGAGAGGGTTCAAGGTTAAATCCCCACCTGGGGCCTCTCTGTGTGGAGTTTGCATGTTCTCCCCGTGTATGTGTGGGTTCTCTCTGGGTACTCCAGCTTCCTCCCACCATCCAAAAACATGCATGTTAGGTTAATTGGTGACTCTAAAATTGTCCTTAGGAGTGAGTGTGAGCGTGTGTGTGATTGTTTGTCTCGTTTGTCTCTGTGTCTCTTCACTCCATCCCTGGACCTCTGGTTGAGATGGGGTTTACCAACACAGAGGCCTTTAGCGTCCTAGACAACAGCATTGAAGCTGTTGGAAATAACAGCTGTGGGCACCGGTGGTGGGGGCCGAGCTGGGGGGGGGGTTTGTCGGTGGAGTTGGCTGAGGAGGGAGAGGGGCTCGATGCTTCTTTGAGGATAGAATTCTTGATCTTGCCATGTTTGGGGTGAGAGGAACCATTTTAATCCCTGAGTTCCCTAATCCCTGATGGTGGAGAAGAGAACGATTGTGAAACGTTTGTGGAAGGTGTAGATGCAGCAGGTGGGTCCCAGGCCTGTGGTGATGGCTGTGGTGATAGCTGTGGTGAACGCGATGGTGAAGGCAAATACTTGGTTATGTCACCACGTATACCGGCCTTGTGACAGACTAACCTTACGACCTGACAGAATTTGCTTTTACCCAAAGTTTTAGGTTCTGGGGAGTTGGCAATACATCATATGTTGCCCCTATCAAAAATTGAATATTCCTTTCCTCCATACTCCACAGCTCTTTCCAACTAAGCTTTTTCTTCTCTACACCTTCCCAATTCAACCACTGTCCTTGCTTAGCCTGAGCCACTGCCTTTGTACCCCTTAACATTTCCTCCTGTCTACGAACCTGCTCCACAACTAGCTTTCTCTTCTCTTTGGAACTAGAGATCTGTTTAGTAGATCTAGGAACACCTAGCCACTTCCTAATGTAAAAGCTAACTAATCTTTTAATTTTTTTTCTGCAACAGATAATGGGATCTCTTACACAGACTTTTACCTGATCATTTAAATTTGTTCTCATAACTGTGTTTGGACCATAATGAAAATAAACTTGCCCAGATCACACCCACTTCTGGCTGTCTTAGTTGAGGGGCAGACCAACCAAGCACCATCATTTCATTGGATACGAGGTCATATATGGTATAGTCCAAATCAGGGCCTTTGCAATTTTGTGTGTGTGTGTGTGTGTGTGTGTGTGTGAGAGAGAGAGAGAGAGAGAGAGAGAGAGAGAGAGAGAGAGAGAGAGAGAGAGAGAGAGAGAGAGAGAGAGAGAGAGAGAGAGAAAAGGTATCATACTGTTCTGTATGCGCTATGTGGTGATGATCACACAGCCCCCGTAAATGCATGTTTAGTTGTTTCGTCTTCCACATTGTTCGATTATGCAGAACATCTTGCAATGTAGGCCTTTCTTGTTTGTGCTTTCCCTTGTTCATTCACTCTGACACAGCAAAGAGGCTATTAAGGAAAGAATATTACAATCGAGTTCTTAAAAACATAGATTAGTGCCACTTAACTTTATTCGGGGCAATCATTTTTGTCAGCAATCTGAAAGAAAGCATATTAAAGCAAGATTGGTTTCTTTCTTTCTTCTGTGCATCTTGCTTTTTTGTTGACATTTCAAGCACTGTTCATAACACTGTTTACTTTTCTGGTTTACACCAACTTTCAAACAATCAGCATTTGAACCAATCATAACATCTATGTGGGGCTACACAATGGTACTACAGTAGCTTTTTTTTTAGGACTGCGTGCAAGTCTGCTTTGGTTAAATACCCATAATCCTTCACTCTAGGAGGGCTGACATCTACTCAGACAGTAAATATTTGTAAAACAGTAACCTTGATGTATTGTGTTGTAATGACAAAAAAAATGTGATGCTACAGGTCAAATACACAATAGAATTTAATTTTTGCCATGGATCTATTTACGTCTGGCAATTAAGGCAACAGGCATATCCAGTAAGGCGACAGTTCTGTGTAACTGTAAAGTAAGAGTCTGCTAATTAAGTCAACACACGCAGTGGATTCCCTGTGTGACTTGCTGTGTAAGTTCAAAGGAGAAAGTTCCGTCACAGCTGGTAAAGGCAGAAAGTCCTAAGGCTTTGTCAGACTTTGTTGAATTGAGTGGAGGTAGTTTACTGTGAACTGAAGCTGAGCAAATATCTGAAGTATTTCCAAAACGAATAGCAAGTAGGTAATTTAGATAAATGAGGAGGCTCATTCCAAATGGCAAGTAGGAGAGACATATGTTCCAGCAGTTGAATAGAGGATAGACACTCAGTTCCCTGATTGAATCTCATTGAAGTAAAATCGTCTACACTGTCTCAGAACTTTTCCCAGGTCTTGCTCTGCCAGAAACTGATATTTCATAATTGTTACACAGTATTTGGAGTGATGACAATAAAATGAAATTGAATAGAATAAAAGCTCTTAAAATATGTGTTATGGCATAGTAACACATTGATTCCCAATGAAGAGGCATAAGCTTTTACCCAAACCAGTCATTAAAAAAGTGAAGACTTACGTTTGAAGGTTAAATACCTCTTTTTAAAAGTCTCCATCACAGCTGTGGAGGACTTTCTACATTGAGGGGGAGGGAAAGAAAAAATAGGTACAGCCTTCCACTCTGTCACGGCCGAACTATGGACCCGAACCCAAATGCATGACTCCAGAGACCAAAGTATCAAAATAAATGTTTTATTGAACAAAATGAACAAACAGAAAATCACTCTTGCGAGGCTGGACTAAGAAAAGAAAACAAATCAATCTTGAAAAAGTATCAAAATAACAAGACCTGACGATGGACAAAAGATGCTGGTTCACTGCCATGGGACAAGACGAACTGGCACAGGACAAAGGGAGACACAGACTATATTTATACACACACAAAGTAAGGACACAGGTGGAAACAATCAGGGCGGAGACAGGTCATTTCAAAGGCGGGAAAACAGACAAAGGGTAAAGTAAAACTAACAACGGACACAGACAGGAAGTGGAACCAAAATAAAACAAGAAATCACCAGACAACATTGACACGAGACAGCACTGAATAAATTAACTTAACATTTCTTTTTCTTGGACATGACACACTCACTCTCCTCCTCCAGAAGGTAACAGCCATCACCATGGTTACTGACTGATACCGGCACAGCTGTTTTACTTTTTGTCCACAACTGATTGTAACCGTTGTATTAAGGTGCCTTAATACTGCGAGCTATATGATATAGGAATTTACATATTTTCATTGTTTGTTAAATGTTTTATTGTGGGTGGGCTGTTTTTTAATCTTTCCATCCTAGTTTTGCTTTTGATTTTTGTACTTTTACAGTTATGGTTTTATTTCAGGTGGAAATGTTTTTTTACCTGACTGACCCTAAAGTACCCAAACACTGATTAAACCCCAGGCTATAATTTACAAATGATCAACAGGTATGGAGCATAACAGGAACCAGAAGAATAGTAGCCTGTATCTGTTTGCAACAATTATTCCAGCCTGATGTTACTGCCCAAGATAATCTTAATATTCATGTGTGTCTGTAAAAGATACAAGGGGGCTGTTTGTGGCAGATATGGGTTCTCTGAATGCAGGATACCATCGTGTGTCTCTTGTCCTTTGTAGGACAACAGCTAGCAGATAGTTGAGAAAGTGGCCAGTGGATGGACTGACTGGACGTGGTAGTAACTGACTTGTCACGTACCGTCTTACACTTTCTATGTTGTTTTGCTTTGTTTTGCTTAATTACTGAAGCCTGGCGTCAGACTTTCTATTCGAGATTGTAGACTACCAAGTACGGTTTGTCGACCACCTTACTCTAAGTCTTGTTGATGTCAGTGAACCTTGTTTCTTACTTTATTCTCCTTGTGTCTGTACGCGCCAATTCCAACCTTGCCACAGCCTGTCTCTGGATTTAGAAGAAAGCCCTGAATTAAGTAATATTTATATGTTTGAAATCTCAAACTAATACTGCTGCACTTTAGGAATCACATGTCAAGTCTGCTGAATCCCTCCAATTCTACACAGAGCTACTTGACTCTACTTGACCCCTTTTTCACATAATAGCTGCAACTTATTGGTGAAAAAAGACATCTTTTTCAACCCACCGCTGTTCTTTCTTGATAATTCGCACCTGACAGACAGAGGAACATCAAGCCAGCGTTTCCAAATCAGCTGAGTGGCAACATCTTAACAGTTAGAGCGGTGTATTCCCGCATGCCAGTTTGTGTTTACAGGCCTTTTCACATATGTTTTTCAAACCACGACTGAAGCGCCTTCAGTGCTGCATGTGAAATAAAGAAGCAGTGAGGGAGTTGAAGAGTTATGACTTAATTTCACTGGATGTTTGAGGACATTTGTTGTTTCACAGCTCTCCTGAGGTCACACCACAACATTTCAACTAGGCTGAGGTTGTTGATACAATGACTGCAAGGTGCCCTGGCCCCATGCCCAAATCATCATCCCACCAACACCATGCTTAACAGTATGTATGTGGTGTTAGTGCTGATATGCTGTGTTCTGTTTTTGGCAAATATGGCACTGTGTATTATGGCCAAACATTTACTCTTTATTTTTATCTTTCTAATGGACATTATTCCAGAAGTTTGAGGTTTTGTTTAGATACAACTAAGCAAAAATTCCCTGTGCTGTCATGTTCTTTTCCTTGCAAATCCTTTACAACAAGCTATACTTGCCCAGTCTTTTTTCTAATTCTACTACCATGAACTGTAACATTAGATATGCTAAATGGGGCCTGTAGAGTCTGAGATGTAAGTCTTGGGTGTTTTGCAGTTTGGTGCCCTCCCCTGGGAAGTTTCACAGCTGTCTTGATTCTTACTCAATGTAGAGAAATGGACTGCTTTGGTTTGAAATGGTCTTAAAAGCCTTCCTAGATTGATGGGCAGCAACAGTTCTTTCTCTAATATCATTTCTTTGTTCTGTCTTTCTTGTTGTGGCAGGAAATGTATTTTGAGTTTCCTGATTGCTGAGATTACTACCCAGTCGGGTCTCTGCTTGCAATGTATGAAATCTAGATGGCAGTTTACGTCTGTCATGCTTTGAGCTCTCCTCCGGAGCGTATGCCCTGTTACCTGGCTTCCGTTATTGCACAGGTATCTGTGTGTCTGTGGTGTTTGTTCTTTCAGTCATTCTGTAATATTTGCCGTAGATAATTGGATATATTATATGGTAGATAATTGGGTAAACGTCACGCTACCATCTGTGTTGGTGTTGGGAGACACTGCCTGATGTAATGTCCGCTAAAATCAAAATTTCCAAATTACACTGATCAGTTTCTAACATGCTGTCTTATTCATGCCAGGGATCCTAGGCCTGTTTTTATGTCTTTGCTTTAGCTGTGACGTGACCACTGCCTGCTCAGCTGCAGCTGTAGCGGTGGTTTAGGCTGCAGCTGCTGTTTTGCCCTACTTCATTCATCCATTATTTGTGCTTTGCGCTCCTGTTATATTACATGTTAGCCTTTCAACTTTATTATATTGTCCATTGCTCATTGCTACACTGGAGCAGAGCGCAAGACTTGGTTGCACAGCTGACCTGAGGAATGATCTGATTCAATTTATAATGTCCATTATATATATAATGCCTAATGTCTGATAATGTCTACTAAACAGATCTTCAAGTGTTTTTATGTGATTTATATTAAATTAGTTAACATAATTTTGTTTACATTTTTTAAAATTTATTTTCTGTTGGCAGGAGGCCTTTTCTTAGCTATTGATCCCCACCGTGTTAGTCAGTAGCTTGAAGGTGCTCCATGTTATCCTCATTTTTACAAAGTGTATTGTTTCGAGGCTGAGAGCTCCCAGTGATAGTCGGGGCCTTTCTGGTGGTAGTGTCTCCTTCCAGTGTGCTGCGTGTTTTGTACCTCAGGTTTTGGGTTGCACAACTGTGTGCCATGGTTTGATTTTTAGATGTCTCCTACCTCTTAACTTGCCTCCCCACTGGTAAGCCTCTGCTATATTTTTAGGAGTTTTGATTACTTGTCTTTAACTTGACCATCATTTGCTAATTACTAGGGCCGGGACTTTAGCACGTTAATTAAGAAGACTTAATTAAGATGACTTAATTACGCAAAATTAACGCATTAAAAAATTAACGCATTTTAATCGCACTTATTTTTGCACCGCGGAACATTTCTCACTGGATGAGTTCTAGGCATACCGATTACACTGGAGCACCAACTAACATTCATGACGTCAGACAAAAACAAACCACAGTGAACAATAGTTAAACATGAACGAAGAAGCTGTTGAGACCACTTTGGCTGGCCCCGTGGATGGGAAATTTTGTTTTAAAAAACAGACGGATCGGTAGCGTAGTAGTTGGTTGTGCAGGCGCCCCATGTATAGAGGCTACAGTCCTCGCTGCTGTCGGCCCCAGTTCGAATCTTGTATCAGACAGCCTTTTACTGCGTGTCATTCCCCCTCTTTCTGCTTTCTCTCTTTTTATCTGTCCTGTCCATAAAAGGCATAAAAAAATTTTAAAAATTAAAAACGGACGGATGGATGGAAGCGTTGATAAGAGCACGGTTGGTTAAGTACCACCTTGAAAAAAAATAAACAATATTTTGTTGCTTAAGCTTATGTATTCAGTCATTATTCAATGGTGTACTAAAATCCATGTGAAAAAAATTGCTTCCCACTGTTCTCAGGTCAGATATTTATATGTGATTAAAATGTGATTAATTTCAATTAATCAATTACAAAGCCTTTTTTTAATCGAGTCCCAGCCCTACTAAATACAATATATTTTTGGATGCAACACGTCTCCTGTCCTAAGTAAAACTAAACTAAGTGCCTTTTTATTTTTGGGGTGGCATTAGTGTCCAATCACATTGGAATTAAGGAATATTCCCAGGGCGGTCTCAAGTTTAACCCACCTCAGTAGAGTAGCTGGGCTGCCACATTGTTATTGTGTAAATGCATATCTGAATGCCCAAGACTGGCAAACTGGCAAAGGTCATCACGGTCACTTCATCAAGTGCATTTGATTAGTAGCAAATAGCTGCTCTTTACCCTCTTAAGGATTCATTTTTGTTTTACACACTACTTCTGCATTGTTAATAACAATACAGTGGAAATATGTCATGATGTTCATCGTCATGTCACCTAACTCTAAGACCAGTTAAGGACCAAATTTTTTTTTAATCATGTCTGATTAATAAGTAAAAATGGGGATGTACTTCATTTTTTTACATGACTGCAAAATGCATGTTAATGAGTCTTTCACATCTGTAAAAATATCACAACAACAAATGTAGACACCAACTGGTGAGTGTAGCATCAAACCCACTGAAGAGCCTGACATTTTCCTCATCATTCAGAATAAAAAGGTTTGTCTGCAAAGTATGCAAATGTTTCAATATTGTGTTTTCAGACCATCCTAATGTGGCAAAAACTTTAAACAATAGACCTGTAAGCAATTAAGTGACAATAAGAAAATTTGCATGACTTTTTCATGTTCAACTTTCATTCTTTTCTTTTAAGAAAGTGTAGGAATATTGAACATTTAATATACTTTCTTTAGAAAGAAACCATTTTCTATTTTGTTCTATTGTTTTTTTATTTTTGGCACGAGTAATGTTGGGGTCATATATATTGTTAAAGTGAATATATGTAAGTTGGACATTTCACAGTAGTATTTCTATCTAGGTTTCTGGTAGCTGATTGAATATTTTGGTTTACAAAGAACAACCTGCCAAGTCAGGTTTTTTTTCTTCCGTTATTGTGTTTTATCTGTGTTGACACTTGAATTTGTTCAGGTCAGGTGATTTTGTTATTATTGGATTGGTAAACAACATTGGTAAACACACAAGTGACAGTGATATAAAGGTAAACATTATTGTATCTACCTGTAATCTGAAAAAACCCAAACCACACCATTGGTCTATACAAGTTGGGTAGACTACTTGTGATATGTAGAGTGATGGGGTGCTACATGTATTAAACCACATCATAGCAAAACTAACAATGGATTTTATTCTCAATCTTGATGTATTTGTGACAAGTATGAACAATGTGAGAAGCTGGATGCGCTTGGACACAGTGTAAATGTAATGTAGCTTGCTACATAAATTAGACCTCTCCCTCATGACCAGATGCCATGTAAACATTCCGTGACTCTCCCGAGTTGTGGCTGTCTTGAAAAAATTATGCACTTGAGTCACAACGAATTCTCATTGAATGTGACATGTATGTGATTTAAATGGAAGACCTGTGTACCTCTGAATTTTACCAGCATCAAATATAAAACAAAACAAAACCTCCTCGTTGCACCAAGGCCTCTTCGCTGTTAAATATTTCAAAAACCTTCCTCCCCTTTCCCTCTTGCCGGCAATCAGGAAACAATCTTTCCTTGTCTTTCACTGGCATCTTCAGGGACTCTGTGTACGGCTTGTGAGGGAAGACATCTGAATGCAAGATGACTGCTCCAAATCCGATGGTGGAAGGGTGTAGCCAGTGGAGGGCGGTTTGAGTGGAGATGTTGCTGGCTTCTCCTGCAGAAGGGGGAATAAAAATATGAGGAGACTCCCAGTGGCTCGGTGCATCACATAACCGGTGACCTAGAAAAGGAACACTGATCACTCCCCAGAGCTGATGGCAGAAGAGCCTCATGCTTAAAGAATGTATTTGGCCCAAATCTGCTGCTGATCACAGAAAGGAGAAACACTGAGTGTGTATGTTGGACAGACAGAAGCAGTGAAAGTACTGAAGGGGAAGAGATGTGCTGAGTCGCTGTGGCAATGATTCAAATCAGTGTTATAAAACCAAGTTACATGATTGAAGATTATACTTTGTGCCATGTGACAAGACATAGTCATTACTGGGACAACTCTTTCTTTGTTTAATCATTGGTAACCCCTAGAATTGTAGTTGCAATAAAGATTGTACTTAAATGTACACATATGATTGGTTTGTATGAAAGTGAGGAGTTTTTAAAGAAATTGTAATTACTAAACAATGTAAGTACTAAAAGAAGTTTAATATTTGTAGGTTTTAAGCTGATAAAATAAAGAGCTCCATTTGTAGAATATAGACTCTTGCCTTAGTTAATGGAAAACTTATTTGTCAAATTTAGGAACATCATTCAAGAGATTCAAGGGTTCAAATTATCCTTTTCTTTCTTTGTTTTTGTAACCATTGTGACACCATGAACTTTGCATTTTCGTAAGACTCTTGTTTTCCCTCACTGTGTGGTTAAGTGTAAGCAGCTAGTAGGTAAGGCTTAGGAAAAGATAACAAGAACAACATTTCTTAATGTTAAAGTATATTCACAGCTCCTGATCAACCTTTTCTCTGTTGCAATGGCATCCAGTGATACAATCCATCCAAAATAGACATTGCCAGCACTCAATTTTATAGCTTTCATTTTTAAATCAAATATATTTTGTCATTAAAAAAATGAGTTTTTCAATTTTGTTAGACTGGGCTGACTTCCTAATATCATGTGGGATGTATTTGTACAGTTGCTTCAAGTCATGGGTAAAAAGAGGGTTAGTTGCCTTCAACTGCATGCACTTTGTTATCACTAATTATTGTCAGTTTGGCTGCAGCTCATCAACCGGAACAGCTCACTTCCACAGAATCTTCCACAGAATCACAAAATATTTACAATTTGTAAGATATTATTCCACATGTCTTCATTACAATTATAAATTGGCTAAAAATATTATCAGATTAACTTTTTTCTATTTTTTTGTTTATTCTGATACCTCCAGCCCTTGTCGGTTATTAGGCATGCAACTCTGCCTTGTGTTAATTCTACAGGATACCGTCATTTGAACAGGTCAATTTAAGGTGGGACAGAACCACTTTATTATTCTGCTGTAAACTATACCTGACATTTATAAATACATACAATGTGTGAGTGTATCAAACAAAGGCAGAAACTGTCAGCCAGCCAACCTGTATGTTTCCCAGTTAAACCAGTGCCCTCCCTCAGATACAGTGTAACAATATGAGCTGAACCATCATCTCCAACAGTTACATTTTACAATTCACCTATGTGATAAGTTCTGCTTTAAAAATGCTAAATTTAATCGCCCACTTTCTGTTTGGAGGTGAGTCTGCTGAAGCAATTTCTCTTGTGTGACATGGGAACATTTCACCTGACCTTCCCACAGTCTGTGCTATATAATGAGATGAATCAGGTACAGAAACTGTGAGACTGCTATTAGTGGTAGGGGAAGAGGACCCCAGCGTTCCCTCCGTCAATTAGGACTCAAGTTAAACCAGAGGAAAAAAGCCGATTGCTGAAGGAGCTCAATCCAGCCAGCTAGTCAGTTTTGTCAGTTGCCAGTAGTTTAGATTCAGCAGTGCTGAACCATCTGGAATTGTTGTCAGGCAAACCTATTGCACCCACTCACCTAATCAGGCCATTTGCAGTTATTAAGCATTCAGATGGCCATCTACAGGACATCTCAACATAGGACTGTCTGCCGCTTTCCAGTAATCTGCCAGGATGAGAAATGGTCAGCTAGTCCTCTGATACAGAGAATAACACTTGAGACATTTTAATAAGCCTTACCTGAATGTGCTGGTAGTGTGCTGGAGTATGAAAATGTGACCCAACATAATCTAATGTGCTCACCTTACACTACTTTTATTCTAGTTCATTTATATCACGGTTTATTTTCCGCTTCGTGTCTTGTCTCGTCATTTCCTGTTTTATTTTTGAAAAAGCACTAATTTTGTCCTCTCGTTTCAGGTGACTTGCCCTTCCTCCCGTGTCAAGCGTCTGATTGTCTTCCCTGATTCCAAGTGTTTTCACCTGTTCCCCTTGGTCCTTCGTGTGTTCAAATAGTCTGCGTTTCCATTGTCTTGTGCCAGTATGTTGTCTCAGCGTGAGCGTCATTACCAGCCACCTTGTCTTGTCTCCATGATCCCACGAGCCTGCAGTGAGCGACTCTCCTGCAGCGCACCTTGCCTTGTGTAATTTATTCTACGTCCATAGTCTTAGTCTATTTATTGAACGGTAAGTTTCATAGCCTTTGTTTTTCCTCCATTTTCACGGAGTGATTTTTCGTTCTCACTTGTCATAGTCGCCTCCGTTAAAGGAGAGCCGTTAAAGTTAAAGTTTGATAGAGCCTCTGTTTTGAAAGAGTGCGCCTTTGTTTTATTCCGCCTCACTTTGAGAGCGTGACTTTGTTTTAAGTTTTCATAGCTTTTGGTTTTCCTCCCGTTGTGGAGAGATTTTAAGTTTGTTAACTCTCATAGCCGCGCTCCTCCTCCCTCGTAGTTACAGAGGAGAGCGCTTAGGCGTTTTATAGCACTTTTCGTTTGCGCTGCGGGAGATCGCCCTGCAGTGCCGCGATCTTGTCTGGTGTTTATTATAATAAAACCCTCTTGAAACCACGACCCTGCATCTGCGTCCTGAATCCCTCTCTGGTAACTGACAATTTATTGCATGACATTGATTACCAATAAAAGTATTAGTTCATACAATTTTATTTTCTTTACATTAGTATTTTGTTATTAAATAAATTATTGTACTGTTGGGTAAAAGGAAAACAGTATGGCAAATCTTTCACTTGAAGAACAAACAATCCGTTGATGAAGTTAAGAAAATAATTAGCAGACTGATCCTTTGAATACTATCCTAAATGGTCAATGAGAAGTGACATTAAGAATCAGTGTTACTTCTTCCATGATTTTTCTTGTCTTTGTGTTTTTATTATTTTTAGTAGAATATTTTTGTTTTTTTAAAGATTATTCAGATAATACAAGAAACTATGCATAGACATATTTTACCAGTGACAAATGGCTACAACATAGCAGATAACACTGCATTATGAAAAAAATTCTAATATGATCTATGCTTAAAGTCTGCAATGTGTGTGATGTGTATAAGGGTTTCGATGTGTTTTAGATGCTCAAATGTGTACACTGTGTCCTCCTTTTCCTTTCAAAGAAAACCTCTCCCCATACTTTCATCTGTCTCCCGTTGACGTGCATCACAGCCTTCACATTAATCACCAGTCTGTCGCTCCTTTCTCTCCTCCTCTTGGTCTCAATTTATTCACATTCCTCACTTTCCTCTTCCTTTACCGTGAATCACGCCTAATTAGGTGCTCTCTAGATTGGATTTTCATAAAAGGCTGAGGGGGGCAGGAAAAGGAGGGTGGGGGTTTGGTTATGACAATTATTTTTTTCTGTATAGAACTGGGACAAAGGATAAATGGTTATTAGTATTCCGTACCTTAAAGAAAATCACAAAACAGATTCCACTTTGATTCTGAAATTACAAAGAAAGACTGTGGTTTTAAATTTTGTGGGACTGTGGCACAGCTTGTCAGATAACAGGCACACTAGCACTACTACACAGTAGTATTCTACTATATTCTGCTGCTTGTAAAATAGAACATAAGATGTAAGAAAATTAGTTTGTGAAATAACCTATGTTAACAATCTGGAAGATACATTTTCAAAAAAATACATAAAGAAGTGTGAGTTGAGTGAGTTGACATGTTACTCTCTGCAGTATTGCTGTTGTGTTGCACAATACTTTTTTTTTTTGCTCCAATTAGTGACTTCCATGATTGTAAGTGCAACATTTCTGAGTGGATCCTGATTAAAAGCAGGCAAAAACAAAATTACCAAGATGGCAAACTTAAACAAAATGTAACCTGGCTATTCTTGTTTTCAAATAACAGTGGCCGACCTAAAAAAAAAAAATCAACCCAGGAATTGATGTCATATATATGTACACAGAAAAAAACAGCATATGTTCTAAACTCTCACGCACACACACACACCATCTTTTAAGTATTAAATAAATGAGATTCTACATTATTCAAAATGTATTGGCCTCTGGTTTCACTGATGGCAGTGGTAGCTAACAGCCTCAGGGTGGATTCAGGGAGTGAGAAAACATTGGTTTAGGTGGGCAACATCCGTTGATGTCCCCTATTAAATTAACAACAGTCAAACACATATTTATGTAGATTGATGAGGTCTTCCACCATATTGAGTGGCCTCTATTGTCTTTGGCCCCCTGGACAGGGTCTCCAGATGGTGGGGTGCCTATTACTGCGGCCCTCACTGTGAGGGCCTCACAGTGGATGTGTGGTTATCTTTGGATGTGTGTCAATGTAAATACACAGAGAGAAGGGTAGACAAAGAAAGAGAAAAAAAATCTCCATTCAGCATTTTCCTGGTTATATGTCTGCAGGGCAGGCCTTGTGTGCATGCATGTGTGGATGGGTTTTGGGTGGACTAGAAGCAATATAAAGTTAGACACCAGTGTGGCATTCCGTCAAAGCATTCATCAGAGCCTTTCCCCTACAAAGGAGAGTGCCGTGAACATCCTTCAGGGGGAACAGCTCAGCCTTGGTCATTAGGCCACAGCCAAATGGCCCTAATGAGACAGTGGCTGGATGTATAGCATGAAACGCATACAACACTCATACGGCCGTATGGTGTGACCAGCTCATGAATATCATTACATAGTTATGCAGGATAACTACCCAGGGATTACGCCTGGCATCACACGTTATGTTTTTCTGTGCATGTCTAAATGGCTTTGACAACACAATGTATGAACCTAAAATAAGATTCAGGATATTTAAACATTGTTGTCTTTTTCATTTGTAAAAGATGTAATGTTATTGTTACAAAGTGGTCTCCATTCCATTTATAACAGTGCAAAACTGAATCTTTTTCACTGCACTGTGGCACCTTAAATCATGTACGGGAAGAGAAGAGGAGAAAAAGAAGAAAAGGAAACAATCATGGAAGAAGGAGATGAGTAATCTAGAAAAGGGAGAAGAAATTAAAAGACAGAAAATAAAACCAGAGCCTGTCTTTTAAAGACTTCGCTATCTAAAATGTTCTGTCTCTATAAACTCCCACTGATAACCAGACCTCACTTCTGACCTCAGGGGTCTGGTCACCGATAGAGAACCAATAAACATTGCTACACACTGATCAGTAGAGGATGAACTTGGTATCAATACTGCAATCCATCTCCACAGGTCTTTTAGGTTGTGCACAAAAAGAAGGCTTACATAACATGATAATTTAAAAGTGGATTTAAAGTGGATTAAAAGAGATCGGTACAGTGGTGATTTATTACCAAAATCAAACAGTCATGTGTAGGAGCATTGCATCAATTGACAGATTGATTGGGATTCTTTTGAAAAAATAATTGCTTGTTGTAGTTTAGCTAATAACTAATATTTAATAATCAATTGATTATTTAGGTGGAAAAAAATCCCCAGTTCAGAATTCTCAAATACATTATTATTATAGGATAGCCATATTCATATTATAAAAAAGTCATTGTGTATAAAAAAGTAGTGTGTTTTTTAAAGACTATTATTCGATTATTAAAAATAATTAAAAACATTCAAACAAAAGTCTAAGTTTTAAAAAAAGTTCTATCTGAATAGTGTTTCTAAAATATATCCCTTGGACTGTGGAATAAATACAGCTCATTGAGAAGAAGATGTGTCACTCTTTTGATTGGGAATTTTTGAGCAGCTTCTTTGTTCTTTGAATATACATTCAAATATTGGTCCTTGAATACTTAAGCAGATATAAATGTTGCTTGTAAAAGAACACACACACACACATTGTACATCATCATACAGAAACAGATCAGTACATATTTCCTTCCTTCAGAGTGACTTATCTTTACTGTTGAAACAATTCATTACCTGCAGGATTTCTGACAGAGCGTGCTGCAATGTCTCCCTTTGTATGGCGCAGAGACATGCTGACATTTCAACATAATGGTGCCAATAATGTATTCATCTGTTCACCATTTATGGACCAGCAGTCAGGGGTGATATGATGATATGTATCTTAAGCTGCTGCCACTACATCTTCAGTAGGGAAACATTTGACTTTTAGCTTCTGGTTAAACACAAAACTGAAAAAAAATAAAAGCATCTTTAGGTTATAAATACTTCTATTGTTAATTTTTACTGATGGAAATTCAGCATTAAGGAATCTGAAAATGTACTGGAAGGGCAGTATTGAAGAATCCAATCATACTGTAAAAGTTTTATGACAAGCTGTTTTCAATCTCTTGGAATTCTTTCATTCTTGTGAAAGTACTTCTTCCCTTAATTCTTCCCTCTTACCTCCATCATCATTATCATCTTTCTTCTCACAGTTTACTCTCCCTCCTGTTTCTGTTTTTCAGTTAGTGATGAATTATTTACACAGTGTCTGCTGCTCTACAAGCTCTCAATACATTTCAGTTTCTGAGCTGTATTGCCCAGGGGCGGAGGAAGGGGGTGGGGTGAGATGGGTGGCCAGGCATTTTTACGAAAGAGCAAGCAAGCGAGGCAAAATTGCAGTGCTCTCCAAAGGTCACCGCCACCCACTGGGTCTCCTGTGATAT
This sequence comes from Leuresthes tenuis, assembly GCF_036924035.1. NCBI lineage: Eukaryota > Metazoa > Chordata > Actinopteri > Atheriniformes > Atherinopsidae > Leuresthes > Leuresthes tenuis. The sequence continues at coordinate 31,701,815 of NW_027325364.1, forward strand.
TTTCATTACTAAGGTGAAAAATAAAAAAGAATGTAAAAACACCCGCTATGCCACACTCAGCTCTCTGTCTATGTGCACCACCTTCAGGCCTACAGCAGTAATCCCCAGTGGCAATATTATGTGGAAGTATCATGCATGATGAAGGGGAAAGGAAGAAGAACATATTTTCATATGTGTGGCAGTAGAAGAGGGGAAAACATGAGGAGAGGAAAGAGTGAGAATCATTGGAGATAGAAGTAAAACAAGGAAGGCTATTATAAGAAAACTGGAAAAACTGTTAAAATACAGAACAAATCTGTTGAAAAGCAGAGCAAGGTATCAAGGTATAAAATAAAGGGGAAAGGAGAGAGAATATAGGTTGAGTTAAAGAGACGGAGGAAGGTAAAGAGGTGGAAGAGAGAGGAAAAATGGGACTTCATTACAGCAATGTGTCTGCTGCTAAAGCAAGGAATCAGATGGGCTCTGATTGTTTTTTTGTGTTGTTTTTTTTTCTTAGATACACTGTAATCTTGCTGATCTCCAAACAGTGTTGTAATTGGATTCTTCTGGGAGGATCAGGAAAAATATGTCCCATAAACTTCTGTCCTTTCTGTCTTCAGACACAGGAACACAAAGATGACCTAAAAGATAAATAAAGGTTTGGATTTATATTTAGATGTATGATATGAAATGAGATTCTTGTATGATTACTTAACTTTAAAGAGGTTAGATTGTTAGTCCCACAATTTGATGCCGATAATTATGCATTATGTTCAGCATAAGATATTGGATGTTCTAGCAAAATGTTCACAGAGTCTCTTAGCTTAGCATAAAGAGAATAAATGGTAACATTGTAAGCCTGATTCATTGCGACAGTAAGATATCCCCCTGTAGCAGCATATTTGAAACCCTCTTAGACAATACATCTGGTTAATTTAATTTACTACTTTACAGGAGTGTTGCACATCGCCCTTTGTTTTCATGCATGCATGCTAGTGACCGGCTTAAAAAAAAAACTCGTAAAACTCTTACTCGTAAAGCCAATCTGTAAGTTATACCTGACAGAAAATATGTTTATGAACACAATCTTTGGAATGACAGAATTGGAGGTTGTATTACTCAGAGTGTTTCCCAACCTTATCTATTGTTAAACACACAAGAGAGAAAGGCAAAAGAGGTTAGGGGAGAGAGTTGTTTTGGGACCCAGGGCTACAGGTCTTCCAATTGAAACATTCAGTGGGTTTACATGACAAGATTGATTCATTATAGCTATAGTTGGATTATGCTCCTTATTTGAGCAAGGGCAATTATCCAAGTACATATGGCGGTGAATAAATAAATAAATCGTTGGCACAAAGCATGTCATACCCCGGTACGATAGGTGGCGCTGTACCCATTTCAACTATCACTAATAGAGCCACTTCTGGTTGACGTCTTCACCACCAACAACAACAAACTCAGGCATTCGAGAAAGATGACGAACTAAGAGCAAGATGAAGCTACGTCCCTCTACATTTTGATGAGCATGGTTATGGCACAAACGCGACGCAAAACGGCGCATTCTCCATCGCGTTGTTTAATTCTTTCTAACGGCGGAGACATCAACAGTAATATCGTCTCCTTGGACTTCTGGGTGACAATCGGGGAAAAAAATCTCGAGCTTGCACAGAACGCTCGATCCGATCCACTGTCGTCTACATGCACGTTCAGTGGGTTATCCCGGGGTCTCAATTCGATCGCAAGTAACCTGATCCGATTTGATTTCTTGTCAGATTAAGCGGTCTACATGAACTGAATAACTCAATCTTATTGTAATTTAGCCATTAATCCGATCCAATGGCCCACATGTAACCGCACTGAGTCACAAAAACGACTCATAGCGAAGTCCTATAAAGTACCATCCCTCCAAATTCCTGAAAAGGAAATATAACTCATGTAAGTGATTCCACTTCAGAGCAGATATTATTCTTTAGTTTATATATATATATATATATATATATATATATTTTTTTTTTCTAATATTTTATTTTTGAATTTATCAAGAACAAATTATGTATACAAACTGACAAGAAAAGAAAGTCTACAATTAAGAAAAAAGTCTACAACTGGAGATGCAAAAATAAAATGAACTCACTATGACAGGACAATAGACAGCTAAAAAAAAACAATACTAAAAATAATAGTTGTAAATTAATCAACAAAAAACGTTATGCAATTATCAAAAATACAGAGATACAGGGTTTTTCCTGATTTAAAATGAGGTGGCGGTGGTACCGATCATGGGCTCACAGGTGCACACATAGACGGATTACCGCATGGGCAAAGTGGGCGCATGCCCAGGGCCCCAGAGCCAATAGGGGCCCTTGGCCTTCAGAATTGTTGTTTTGTTTTTTTGGAACAATTTGGAAAAAATATTGGAATGAATGTGGTTTTGAAATGTAGTGTGATAATAAAATCATTTGAATGTTTTAGAAATAAGATTAATCGTAATGTGTGATGACACAATTGACCCTTTGCTAAGCCTCTCCCACAAACAGCTTCTGTCTAATCCTATGTTAGCAACCGTAATTGTACACAAGAGGCCCGTCAAGCTTAAGCAGAAAGCAATATGCCGAAGCGGTGTGTATACGGGACTTGGAAGTCCGACAGTTGATGTCCAAGAAGATGTCCAGAAGGATCTCCAAACAGAGCAAATAAAGAGGCTGTGAAACACCTGAGCACTCTCCTCAGTAAATATGTCTGAGGATGGTGTGGCTACGAAAAATGATCAAACAAAACATCTCCACTCTAGGAGGAAAACAAAAGGCTATTAAAGACAACAAAATAAACTCACGCTCTCCTACTGAGGCGGACTTAAACAAAAACTGAGACACTATGAAACCTTAACAATTATCAATAAGCACACCTATAACGGCGGCACAAAACACAAAACCAGTCCAAATAAACGAAGGAACCGAAATCGGCTATGAAACTTACCGTTATAATAAACTATGGCTATGGAAAAACTTAGAACAAAAGATCTCTCTGAAGGAGGAATGCTCGACTTCAAAGGACAAGGAAATCACGACATTGGGATACTTGGAATAAAGACGCGAGGGTGCGGCTCATGGAAGAAATAACACACTGGCACAAGACAAGGGAGACACAGACTATTTGAGCACATGAGGAGCCATGGGGAACAGGTGGAAACACTTTGGGAATCAGGGAAGACAATCAGACACTTGACACAGGAGGAAGGGCAAGGTACCTGAAATGAGAGGAAAGTTAGTGCTTTCAAAATAAAACAGGAAATGACAAGACAAGACATGAATCAAAACTTAAATCGTGACATTAACGGTATAGGTGTTGTGCCGAAAAGAGACTGCCCCCGACGGGAACGCGCATCAGCTCAGAGGAAGTGAGCGTAGGTTTACTTGTAGATATAATATACAGGACAGCTGGCAGTGAAGAGGCTACGGAAAAAGAATGGCACAGATAACCTATGAGGTTATCTATATTTTAATTAAGGTGTGTTTTATTCTATAAGGGCTGACTATTTGAGCATTCTGTCTCTCCCATAATATGTATATTCATATTGTCCTGTACATGGCAGGTGCCAAACAAAACAGACCTTAAATAACAGTAATTTTGTGTGCGTGTTGTCTGGTGTTGTTATGTGCGCGTGTATGGAAGTAAATCTGTGTCATCGGATTTTGAAAGAAAATAGTGATTGAATTTCTAGCACTGAATATTTATGCATTGAATTTATGTATCTGAATGTTTTTCAACGTTAAAATATTCAACTGCAAAAATTTCAACTTAAAAAAATTCAACCGCAAATAATTCAAACTCAAAATATTCAACCTCAAAAAATTCTACCGCAAAAATTCAACTGCAAAAAATTCAACTGCAACATCCGGGGAACCCAAGGAAGAGCAATCGATTCTAGATTCAAGATCGGGAGCGTGCGTCAAGGAGCGAGCACGGGTCAATCGTAGAATGTGACGTCACCAACGGGCGCAGGGCCCCAAGCAGAGCTGGTAACCCGAGCACATCTGGTACCTACAGCGGAAACCAGGAACGCGCTTGAAGAGCGCATATAAGCCGCTGCAGGGTAGTGGCGAGTGAGGCAGCGGCTTTAGCGGAGCCTGCAGACACATAACCCCCGACAGTACGCCGGTTATGCTGTTTATATGCACGACGATGCATGTCCAACAATGATGGGGCTTCGGTGTGTTTTAACTCTGTTAAATGCCATCAGTGTGGACGACGCTGAAGTTGGCTTCCGATTTGCCAGCCTCCGATTCGGCACTTAAGGGGAAACTTATCGTGCAGTGCGACTATTTGTCCACCGTTTGACTGTTTTTCTGTTTAACTTCTTGATGTGAAAACATTTTAGGTAAGACATCAGCTTTGCCTGACACCAACTATTGTATCTGTGTAACTTTTATTCTATTTGTGAAAATACTAAAGGGGAGATTTCACCGTTTTTATTTCACACAAAGACCACATTAGACTAGGTACAGATCCAAAACCTCTGTACCCAGACTTCTCAAATCTGGACTAGATTATCATACAGAGACTACACATTCTTTAAAACAGTCTCTGATTTGTGAAACCTTCATTCTATTTGTGAAAACGCAATATGAAATGATAAGATGTGAACCTGCAAGCTCTCATAACATTTTTTACAAAGGTGTAAAAAAGAAAAAAAAACACCATTATAATCCCACCTGGGAAAGCGATTCAGCCCATAGAGATACATTCCCAGGCAACCCATATGGATGGATGATTATAGATTATGTTAAAATGATAAGATGTAAACTGTAAGTAATAACATGCTCAATTATTAACTGATCAATTGCCTTTTATACTTAAAGTTGTACTCACCAACACCCTGGTACAAAGCTAAAAGAAAATTAAATTGTAGACGTTCAAAAGAACCAGACCAGTTCAGTCCCATGCCAGGTGGGTTGAGACTAATGTCTATCCAATTTACTTGCCTCTAGGGCAATGGTCTTGAGCCGGTGACATCAATAGTCATGTCAGTCACTTAAATTTCCAGTTCTTCTCCAGTATATACCATCCAAGAATAGGCCAGTGTAACGATCTCATAAGCAATATGGACGGGTATTCTTCATTTGTCAGCACTCTGTGTTGGTGCTCCGTGTATATCAGCCATGGGGGATTGCTGCCCATCTCGCGGCAGATTATTGATGAATGTAAAGGCATCTCCTGCAGTGTCGAAAAAGCGGGTTCCTCCGGCGTCTGGCTGGACCTTCAGGCGTGCAGGATAGATGAGGTAGCAGGGGATTTTTCCTCGCTTTAATAGCTTGTAGCGCCGTTAAGAGCTGCTTGCGGTGTTTGGCTAATTCCGGGCTCATGTCAGGGAAGAAGCTGATTTGCACGTTGTTATAGCAGATATTCCCCCTCTTCCTGGCTAGGGCCATTATTTTTTCTCAATCTTGAAACTGGGGTAGACGGATCAAAACAGGTCTGGGGCTGAAACGAGGAGGCTCCCCCGGTCTGGACTCCGTACTCCCGGTCCTGTGTGCTCGTTCAATTTCGACCTCTAGCCGCGGCAAAGTAGCCAAAGTAGCCTTCACTCCATTAATGGAAGTTTGGAGTTGTGCTGAATTAAAGTCAATTTTCTCCGAGAGAGACTTGTCTAACTCACAAATTTCCTTGAGCACAAGGGAAAGCACCCTCATGGATTAAGACTTCTCAGATTCGCACAATGTTGAATTCACATTAACCATGGCCATGCCTGGCTCGTTTCGGCTAGTGTTAGCTTTCGCCCAACTCCTTCTTTGGTAGCAACAGTTTTGTTGTCCTTCTTATCTTTCTTTCGGTCTTTGTTATGAAGTGGATCATTCATTCAACACCAGCTGTCTTTTATGTTATATTTACCCACTCCAAGTTTTATTTGGCGTTTTTTTATGTTCATTTGAAGGATAGGCTAGAGAGCTCAGTTCGGAACGTCTGCTCAGCTACGTGTCATCCCAGAACAAATTCCTCAAACGAAGAAGGTGGGGTGGATGGACGAGTTAATCATGCTTTACTTTCAACTACAGGCCCTTGTGATGTGAGATTGAGACCAACATATGTTCCATACCATATATAACACAACAACATTTTACTAAAACACTTAAGTTACTTCCTGGTTACTTACTGGCAAAAACATTAAATTGGTTAGGGTAAGAAATTTTTCATGGTTAAATCTAAAATAGTTTCTTTTCACCACACAACAGTCACCTTCATGGACGTTATTTCGCTAGTTGCTGGCACATAAACAAAGCACGTTACGATAAAACATTGTACTTTTCTAGTTAGCTTTAGTGAATAAAATCACTTGGTAAGGGTAAGAAATCAAAAATAATTGGGTTAGGTTGGAAAACATTCATAGTTACAGCTAAAATACTTTTTCTATACAATGGTACTGTCTGAGACTCAGCTTTTACCCTTGACAGTTGCTCTCACCACCGCTAGAGGTCTCATGTTCTTTGAATGTAATTTTTGGTGTGTCTGCCTGCCTGAACAAACAGGAAGTAAGTAGAAGATAAATGGAAGTGGCAGCCATCTATAAATCAGGGTTAAAAATCAATCCTAGATCCAAGATTAGTTTTACCTCTTTTGAATCTCTGACTCTCAATTTATCGTCCACCTGGTCCTTATTCTGACTTTCTGTTCTGAGTTTTTATCTCAGTTAGTGCTGAGTACAGATAAAGTAATTGTAGTGGGTGACTTTAATATTCACATGGATGTTGAAAATGAGAGTCTAAATATCAAATGTAATTCTATATTAGATTCAATTGGATTTTCTCAAAGTGTACACAGACCTTCTCACTCTCTTAATCATACCCTCGATCTTGTGCTGACTTATAGCATTGAGACTGAACAAGTAACTGTATTTCCTCATAACCCTGTTTTATCTGACTAGTTTTTGATAACTTTTGAGTTTATATTAATTGACTACACAGCATCTAAGAATACATTTATTTATATTCAGTGTCTGTCAGAGAATGCTTCAACCAAATTTAAAGAATGAATTCCATTATAATTTTTTTCATTGCCATGTGCAAATACAACACAGAGCAGTTATCTAAACTTTACTCTTTCAGAACTTGATTGTCATGTTGACCGCACTACAACTGCAATACGCACAGCACTAGACAATGTTGCCCCTCTGAAAAAGAAGTTAATTGGTCAGAAGAAGCTGCCTCCTTGGTATGATTAACAACTGTAAACCTTAAAACAGACAAACAAAAGTTGAATAGAAAATGGCATTCCACTAACTTAGAGGAATTTAAAATAGTCCATAAAGATAGTATTCATGATAGATAGAAGACAATAAAAGCAATTCCAGGTTTCTTTTCAGCACTGTCGCCAGACTGACTGAAGAGTCCAAGCTCTGTTGAGCCATGTATTCCTTTAACACTCAGTAGTGATGACTTCATGAGCTTCTTCACCAGTAGAATTGTTTCTATCAGAGGGTAGATTCATGGAATCCTTCCCACTATTGTGAGTGAAGTATTATCAAGCTAATCACAACAACGGCTTCTTCTAAACCATCAACTCAATCTCAACCAGATGATTCAAGGAGGTGTTTCCCTTAAATCAACACTTCTATATTGGGTTTGATTAAGCTATCTTTGTTGACAGGCTATATACCACAGAGTTTTAAGGTTGCTGTACTTAAACCTTTACTTAAAAATCTACTCTTGATCCAGAAGTGTTAGCTAATTATCGGCCTTTATCCAACCTACCTTTCATGTCTCAAGTTTTTGTGTTTGTTTTTGTCCTGTTGGATCTCAGTGCTGCGTTTGATACGATCGATCACAGTATTCTATTACAGAGACCTGAATGTGTTATTGGGATTAAAGGAACTGCATTAGGCTGGTTTAAGTCATATTTATCCAATAGATTCCAGTTTGTTCATGTAAACAAAGAATCTTCTTTGGACTTGGTACATTAGGATAAAACTGTATAGTTATATAGTTACACTAGATGGCATTTTCTTGATTTCTAGTACTACGGTGAGGAACCTTTTTTGACCAGAAGTTATATTTTGAGTCACATATAAAACAGGTTTCTAGAACTGCCTTCTTTTACCTTAGTAATATTGCCAAAAATTAGGAACAACCTGTCTCGGAGTGATGCAGAAAAACCTGTTACTTCATATTTCTCTAATTTTAGATTCTCTTCATTGGCTTCCTGTTAAATCCACAATAGAATTCCAAATTCTTATACTCACATATAAAGCTCTTCGTTACCAAGCTCCATCATATCTTAAAGATGTCATAGTGCAATATTTTCTCAACAGAGCAACTCACTCTCTGACTGCAGGGTACTAGTTGTTTCTTAAGTATCTAAAAGTAGAATGGGATTATTCAGTTATCAGGCCCCTCTCTTGTGGAACCAGCTGCCAGTATACATCCAGGAAGCACACACCCTCTCTACCTTTAAGATTAGGCTTAAAACCTTTTTGATAAAGCTTATAGTTAGGAATTGCTCAGGTGATTCTGAAACATTACAAAGTTATGCTGCTGTAGACCTTGATTGCTGGGGGACTTCTGATGATGCAACACTCATCACTCTGCTCTCTTTTACTCTTCATGTTGTCATTAACTTGTGTTTCTCTTTCTCAGCTGATATCCCTTGTCAGGTGTTATGGAGCTTGTTGTTCCCTCTGTCCTGTCCATCTCACACCCCAGCCAGTCAAGGCAGATGGCCACTCTCCCTGAGTCTGGTTCTGCAAGAAGTTTAAAAAGAGAGCTTTTCTTTCCACAGTCGCCTTGTGCACATTCAGGATGGGAGATTGGAGCCAAGAGAAATGTTTTACAGCAATCTGTTAATTTCCTTAGCGAGACAGTTTTTTTATTGGCTCTGTATAAATTAGACTGATTTGGAATTTAATTAATTTGATTGGATTATGATTGTATTAGAATTAATTGGATTCTAACTGGCTTCAATTTGACAGTATCTTTGAAATGCCTTGAGATGACATCATTGTGATTTGGTGCTATATCAATAAAACTTAGTTGACTTGACTTGAATTCAATTCAATTCAATACAAGTCAAGTCAATTAAGTTTTATTTATATAGAATCTGTTCTGAACCTACTGAAAACATGCTCAGCTCAGCACTTTTCCAGGCTTCCATCAGTCTGGTCCTCTTTCACCTTAAAGCCTGTGATCTTTTTCATCCCTGACCTGACCCTGACACATCTCTCACATTATTTAGCTGAAGCTTTCTCTCTAGCTTTTTTCTGTACACCTCCTTGCAATCTGTCTTCTTCTATTATGTCATGTTATGAAACCTAACTTTTACTGTAGGTGTACAGTAAAAGAGACATGAAGTCATCTTGCAGCTCCATATTTTTCTTGATCACGTAAACGGTCCCAAATCAAGAAAAGGTCTGGCATGTACTATTGTGTTCTGTGCTAGCATAGTCATAATTTCACTTTAGATTTAAAAAAATTCAGATCCTGTATATTACATCTTAATAATAATAAGTTAATAGATTTTACTACAAAATTGTTCTGGGATTAGCTTCTAATGTATCTATCCCCTTGAAATAATATGTAAATATCTAAATTTTTTCCCTAATTTTAGGTAATTTATTTTTCTTCAATAACCAGATCAATAACCAAATGTCTATCCTTTCCCAATGATGTACACCACTTAAACAAATTAAGAAAAATAATTTGAATAACTTGCACACTGAAGGAGATTCATTTAAATTCAAATGAAAATATACAGTACTTTGAATATTTATCATGAACCCTGAAGCAATTACTGTCACTGAAGGTGTGTGAAATTGGTGTAAAAATGCCACAGCTGACTGTTAATTAATTCTTCCTTTGAAATGGCATTAAAACTCCCTTGAAAATATAAATCCCTAATTGCCGTGTAAACACTTACAGGGATGGTGAAGAGGATATAAACCGGGGCAAGAAAAACAACTTTGCTGTAACAGGTTCATTGGAAAGCTTTTATCTGCAATTTTCTTTTTTACTCCCTCTCTTCCACGGAGAGGGATGTGCGTAGAGGGATGATGGATGGCGCAGAGGGATTTTATTTTTCACTTGCCCAAAAGTCTTCTTCTTTTTCTTTCTTTCTCCTAACTTAACTGCTTCTCTTTTACCTTTCCTCTCTCCCCTTTAACTTTCTCTATTCTGTAGCCAATCCTTTTAAGGCTTCCATTGAGCCTCAAATCAACTGATGCTCCTCTGATGCCAGCTCTTGTTGGAACTACCTTCAAGCCATCACCTGATCTTCTCTCCTATTCTCTCTCAATTTCCGACTCTCTCTCTCAATGCCTCTCTATCTCAGTATATAGAACAATAGATTTTTTTTTTCTGTCCCTGCTGGTTTGACCCATTATTGAAGTTGGCATATATCTGGCTTTGTAGCAGCATCGTCATTTGCTTGCAACCTACTGCCAACACTTTCCATTAAGAGTCTACACAAATTAATTTATCTTCTCCATTACCCAGAGAGCTGTATGCCCTGAAACCTGCACTTCTAATTTGTCAGAGCTTGTTTAGGTTCCTCCTCTGAACAGTTCTCACCCCAAGCTAAAGTAAAAAGTTGCGAATTCTGCGTGGAGTAAACACAATATATAAGGGACTGGTAGAGGCAATTTAAAGGCAGATGTGACTGGATACCCTGGTTCCTTCATCTAGGAATTTATTTTTTCTATATTCATTGTTCACGTCCTGCAAATGAAGATATCTCGAACCACTTAAGTGTGCTTGTGTGCCCCGAAAGAGATCCGCCATTAACAGGCATCGTAACCAAGCAAGTATGTGAATAGTTATGCTGACAGCATAGCTAGCTGCATACATAAGCTCAAGGTTAAAAAGCAAGTATTTGTTTGACCTTCGAGTTGAGTGCCAAACAGAAAAGAGTATAGCTGCTAATGCTCAGGACAGGCAGGCAGCTTGCATATTGACATATTCTATGATCTTTGAGTATGAATAAATTTTAGGTTTGGTATTTATCTTTCTGTTGGACAATTTAATCTCCATGGGATAACTCACTTCAACATGTAGATAATGAATGCATAGTTTATGCAACCAATATTTCTCACATCAAGTTAGTAAATATGGGTAAGCCATGCAATAAAGTTAGATTATTTTCTGCTGAATTCTACAGATCCTTAGAAAATAAAAATAGAGGTTAGATTATTTATCAGATTGTCCAACATTTCCAATGTCCAACACTGTTGTTAAGCAGTAGGTTATGCAGCTATTTGCTTTGCTTCATACTTTGGATTTGGTCAAGGCAGTTGTTGTGCAAAGGTGCCATAAGAAGATAAACTGTTTTAAAACTTTACATACATAAAGAGAGTCATAAAAATAAAAAAAGGCAGATATTATCTGAATTGGAAAGAACGATGCCTCTCATTGTATAAAAAACCCCACTGTATTATATAGACAAGATACACAGGTAAGCTACTTAATTAATTTTATGTAATACCACTTTGCACCTTTCTGTGATGGACTGGCGACCTGTCCAGGGTGTAACCCGCCTCTCGTCCTTTGACCGCTGGGATAGGCTCCAGCCTTCCTGGGACCCGACCGACGGATTAAGCCGGTATAGAAAATTGATGAATGAATGGACCACTTTGCACCATGAGATTACTCAGGTGACTCACAATAGCCAACTGAAGAAGAAGAAGCAAATGAACAAATAGGCAGCAAATGGAGCACAAAGGGTAGTAGAAGTTAGTGAAAAGCAGAGTGTTCACTTGGTCAAGTGGCGAGAGAAGCAAACACCATGGAGATGGCATCAGAAGAAGCAAAATAACTTAATGTGAGGTCCACATTTATTTTTGTACAAACGAGGGGTGGGTGATATGGCAAAAATATATCACGATTGTTTTTTAAATACGATTTCGATTTTATCGTGATCTTAAATTGAAAAATGAAAAAGTCAATTTCGGCCAAAGAACCTTTCTTAACAGATTTTATTTTAAATAGTCGCAGTTTTGCCTGCATGTGCAAACAATGTAAACAACAACATTCTACAAAAGTGCACTCTTGCAAAAGTAGTAACAGAAAGTAAAATATCAATCAAAGCCATTACTGACAGTCATTTACGGAGTGTCAGTAAAATTCCTCTTAAAACATAACATAGCCACCAGTATATCTGACCGTGTTGATGTTGTCTGTTTTGGTTTTATTCTAGCTGCTGCTGGTTCCCCTCACTGTTTGGCTTTCATCATACTGTTTGGGATGCTTCTTCTTCAAGTGATTGCACAGGTTCGTCGTGTTTCCACCAGACGTGCAAACCATTTCTGTGCAAACCTTGCAAATTACATTTTCTTGTGCTTGATCAGTTGCGGAATATCCAATTCCATATAATGGAGGTGGATTTTTTTTCCGCTTTGGCTCTCCACGCGGCTGCAGCTACACACACAAATAAGGAGGCGGGTAAGAAAGTGCCTCACTGTCCGTAATTAGCTATGAATGGTCGGTCAGGTTGACGATGTAATACGACTGGTGCATCAGCATAGAACTGAAATTTATAGAGTGTGCCCTAGACGATCCCGCGATCTCTGCAGTTTGACAGATCGTCTTGACGTTGTAATCCTTCACATCTAACTTCGCCCACCACTAGAAAACAATATGTAGGCCCCTACACTGCTAACCGAAAAGATTGCGATTGACTGCTTATGTACGAGTGTTTTTATTGGAACAAACCATTCCTTAGGGTTCCAAGACACCCAAATAAAAGAAAAAAAAAATTTTCATAGGTGTTGCCAAAATTTGATACATTTTAATACATATTTAAAATCCATTACTATTTAAATTATCCCAATGATCAACCCAAAATAAATAAATTTAGCCCATACACAACTCAAGGCAAGTGCATGCATGAGAAAACGGGCGTTGACTATGTTTAAGAAAAATAATCATCTTAGGAGCTGTATAAGTGCACTTAAACGAACAGTCTCATGTCTACTTTGCATGTTTGAAGGTGAACAGGACAGCAAGACCTGTGGCTTCCACTGCAATATAAATTATAAACATAATGGAAACATAAAAAGACCACTGAAAACAAAAAAAGGGACTGAAATCTGATGTAGACAACTTTTATTCTGGACTGTTAAATAAAAGCTTGTATTTTTGTTTGAATAATTGTCAGTTGGCTAGTTTCATGTCATTACAGACCAATTTTCAGTAACAATGAAATTAGAAAGCAGAGCCTATAAAGAAGAGATTTTTTTGGACCCTTACCTGGTAGGCTTAAACAGATTCATGAGCATCTCTCAATATAGTATTTATAGTAACTGTTATTACTCCTTTACAGAGAAAATTATCTCTAAATTGTTGACCAAATATTGTCAGGTTTGTTGGCAGAGCTATACATTAAAGTCTACGTTAGCATTTTAGAGCATTTTATGATACATAAGGAAATGACAAAGTCATCTTGAATTGTGAATAGGAATGGAAAAATACACCTTACCTGGTAAATCTCTGCTCCCTGAAACTGAAATGCATTTTATTTCACCTAAATAGATATTCAAGTAAAGGACTAACCAAACATGTCTATGTGAATTGGATGCACAATTTTGATTTGACTTGAAATTTTTGCTAATATCAAACCCTTGCTTCCAGGTATTTCAGATCTGACCTTCTTGCATTTACCTTAATCTGTTTCTTATATTTCTCTCCCATCCTCACTTTTTAAATCTTTTATTTTCATCTTTTTTGCACCACTTATTCCTCTCACTACTGCATTTGCAACCCTCTGCTGCTTCACAGCATTTTGTCCTCTGTGATCTCATCCCCTTGATTTAACACCATTTCAATAGTAGTAGCCAAGGTTATTTGGCAGCCTCCACACAACATATTTGTTTGTCCCACTATGGAACTGAAGAAGACACTGCTATACTAACGGACTCCAGAAGACAGAGGCCTTTGAATTAGTGTATAAAGAAAAACAGCAGACCTTTTTCTCTCTTTCTTATCTCCTTCTCTGCCTTTGTAGATGCTGACAAAGGAGTCTCTCTGTGTTTTCCATGGGACCAGATGTACCCAGGCAGTAGACAGGATGCTAACCTCTGGAAGTCCTTATGTTCCTTCTGTTATAGGACATTAAAGCTACTCTCAATTGCATATTGGCAGCTAAATACAGAAAACTGCTAAAAATGCAGAAATGTCAACCAAGCACAGTATGCACTGCAAATAGTACATACTGCAAGTGTTTCCAGGAGAACTGAAAAGAGAGTGACACAGCTGGGAAATGCCTGTTGTTGCCTTGGTGAATCACAAAGATAATAAAATTGACTATCTGTAAGTCAGTTTAAAAATGAGCTGACGTGTAAGTTGTCATGTTTAATGTCATTGTAGATTACAAAGAAAAGATTGAATGTTTATTAATGGCAAATAAGTGACAGTAATAGTATTCCATTAGTACAGCCTTTACAATCACTGTAAGTAAGATGATTACGTGTAAGGATAGTAAGTGTATTTGCAGATATCTTACTAAGAAATACGAAATCTGCCACAACCAAGCATTTTAGTAAAGATGCTGATTGGTTGTGTCATGGTCAGCTGGTCTTTGACTTAAAGCTACATTAACAGTTACCCTGGACATACCAAATGTACATAATACAATAAGTACATTTTTAAATGGAACTAAAGTGCTATCTATTGAAGAAAAAAAAAAGAACTATATTTCTACTGTCTGTAGAATGCATGTTGGATTAGCATTACGAATTCAAAGTTTTTATACTGAATCCATTGATAGCATCTTACTAAATCTTAGAAAACTGTTTTTGATTTGCTAGATTTGAGCTGGTCCAATTTCAATCCTAATTAGTCTGTTGTAAAAAATCTTGGTTTTTCTTCTGGCTCTCATTTTAGGTCAATCAACTATGACCTAATTGAATGCTTTTTTGTAATGTGTAATGTGTTGAAATGTGTTGAAAACAATGTTAGAAATTATTTTCCATCCATTTTCTATACCCGCTTAATTTGTCGGTCGGGTGGTTTGAGCCTATCCCACACAGAGACAAATGAGACAAACAACCACACACACTCCTAAGGACAATTTTAGAGACACCAATTAACCTAACATGCATGTTTTTGGATGGTGAGAGGAAGCCTGAGAACCCAGAGAGAACCCACACATACACGGGGAGAACATTCAAACTCCACACAGTAACACCCCAGCCAGGAGTTGAACCTCAAACCCTCTCTCCGTGAGGCGACAGTGCTAACCATCACACCACCATGCAGCCTCAAAATTATTTTCACACAATGTAATCATAGCCTTGAAACAAACTGTAAGTAAATATAGATCTACATTGAATGTAATAAAACAAAGAATGTAGTTTTGGATTAGTGTGCATTGTACTATACTTTCAAAACTGAGAGTTTGTTTGCCTTGTGATATGCCTGAAACACTGTTTGTTATGCAAAATGGGGATCAACTTATGTATCTGTTTCATTAGAATTTCATGTTGTTGATGATTTATTTACCACTTGATATGATGATCTTGGCAATAGAAATAAATGTCTCTGAGTTTACCTCTTAAAAACAGCAAATACATGTTGTTTTTGGACTTGGCATAATAGAGATAAATACTATGTTGTTCAGGGTTTTTTGTGAACTGTCTTGTGAAATTTTAAGTAATGTTCAATTGTTAAGTATAAGACACAAGATATTTCTCAGTATCCTAACATGTTGGACCTGAAACGTAATGGTTGAAATCCATAAAGTGTGAGTACTATCCTCACACGTTTTCCCCTTAGTAATAATTCAACCTTGTTTTAAAAATGTTCGTAAAACCTATCCATGGCACACAATCAGCAGTAATTGCAAAATGAGTCATGCAGAGATAAAAGACTTGGAATAATCCCACTTATAAGACGTCATCATTTGTTCCATTAGAAATCCCTTTCCTCCTCAGTTCTTTCATGCATTATAATCCAGCTTGGTATTAGAGAATTGACTCCAGCCACCAGCTCACAGTGCAGCTTTGTATTGCAGCTCCCCAATAAACAAAATGAAAAACAATCCAGGAGTTGGACTGAAGTCATGCAGGGGACAGCCATTAGAGCTATCATGCTGAGATTACATTTTGAATGATGGTCTATTTTACGCACAGTAACAAAATATTGAAGGATCATTGTTCTATAAGTTAAAATATTCATTAAACTGTTGTCATCGCTCAGAGGGAGAGGTGGGGTGGAGGACCCTGCCTGGATCTACAGTTGCTCTTTTCCCAATGCTTTCTTCTCTTGCATCCCACATTGTTGGCAGCTCATTAAACTGCAAGCCAACTGACATTTCACCCCAACTTCTCCTTCTCTCTCTCGTTCACATCATTAAGTGGCAGCGTCAGGCTCAAAGGTAGCTGGGCAAACTCTTTGAGAAAAATGGCTCGCCTGGCAAGCGGGTGTTTTGATGAGCTTGTCACTCCCTCACCCCAAACATGCCTCATTAGTAGTTCAGTCGAAACACCTATCCACACCCACCTCTACCTCATATTCCTCCCCCTCCCCTTTACATGCACACACACACACAGTTTCTTTCTCTTTCCGTTTCTCCCTCCATCTCCTGTCTCTCTCCCTACCCCCCTCCTGTTTTTCAGCTCTAATTAGCTGGCTTCTCCCTCTTCTGTGCTTTCCCAGTCACATCTCAAAGGGAGATGGATATGATTTTTCTTTAACCCAAAGGCCAACTTAATCAGCTGAATTAATGACTTTATTACTCATTAGGCTCCAGGCCATGGACCACATTTCTCTCTAATGCCCAGTGCTCCTCTCTCCGTCTCTCCCATTTCTACCCCCCCCCCCCCCCCCCCCCACACACACACACAGGTATTTGTACTTTTCAAAAATAGAAATAAGACAAGACAGAGAGACAAGGTGATAGGTGGATAGGTGGACATTATCAGAAATAAAATAATCATAGAGATATGATGTTGCAGGTGTTATTAATTGGTAGCTTTGAGTCATTCATGTGTGTAAAAGGAGCAGCACACATTCACAATGCCACTTTTAGCAATAATGTAATAATGACAAAAAAAAAAAAAACAAGGAATATTGGCTTCTTACAATTACTGTCACGTTAGTAATATCCATACAGTCATTTCAAGATTTTTATCAAATGTGCATGACTGTCAAAGACAACAAATGGCAACATGCATGGACACAAAAACAAACAAACAAAAAAAATAACTGCTATGCTCTACGTCTAAACACTGTTCTTTTAATGGCTAAAATACGATAATTAGTTGATACATCAGTGTCTCTCAGTAGATATATTACTGCAACTGAAAAACACCACTGATAAGGAAATGCGCCATTAGTCTTCTCATTTACGTGACAAACGCTAACAGGGCCCAAGGCCTATTGACTGAATGAGGTTCATCTTGTGACAAGCAAATAATGAGGTGGTTCTGAAACTTACTTCTTATTGCTATGACCAAAGAAAACAGCAACAGATACACCTCTACTCTGAGAGCAGAGATGGCCTTTTAGCTCAGATGATTTGCATGTTGTTAGCAATTAACAGACAGTGACTTGTAATTATATCCTGTTATTTAATGGTCATTGCATTTGATAGTAGGTGCTATGTTACAATATCTTTAGAATTTACATGTACTTAAAGAAATTAGGGGGGTTATATTAAAATGTTTATCAAACTAAGAGTTTATGCATGGCTAGCATGTTTCCATGGTTTTATACACTGTAAGTAGACCAAAGCCTGGTTTAATCTGCGATGACCTCATTGACATGCAGATATTGTTGTAGAACTTCACACATCAGGTTTTATTATTTCCTTCTCTGATGACCTGGCAATAATGTTGATGACTGATTAAAGATGAAAGTAAGATTTTTAAGAAAAAATTTTATACATGCCAGTGTCCCAGGAAACTGAACATGAATCTCTTAACTTGTTAAACATGGTTTCAGTGGTCAGACACACATAAGGCTACTTGCACAGCGTGATAAGTGACAATGGTTACACCATAGAATCATGTCTGCTTTTAATACAGCAAGGAAAAAATACAAAGGAAAAAAAGATTCAGTATTTATTTTGATGGAAAACCAGAATTTTTCCATATTATGTTAAGTTCTTAAAAAATTTTTTACTATGCATTGTAGATTTTGAAATCCACAAATTCAGTACAATCTTATGTTGGGAAAAGTATTTGGTGCTTGTAATATGCTTTTCAAATGTTGATTTTGAAAAGTATTCAAAAATGTTTTCTTAAAATGTGTTATTTCTCAATAAATTATTTGACTGCCAAACGTTGACAGAGCAGAGCTTCGAACTGCTGTAAACTACAATATCCTTCTTGCAATCGACGCCGTTATACCACCTGATGATGCACCTATTGACGATAGCGGTTATGAGCAGGTGAAACCTGTATGAATGGAAAACACTCATTATCAGCTACTGCTTCCTCAGAGAAGAAAGTTGATTGAAATCAGAGGTGTGAAAAACAGTGTATGCACACCACTTCAACCTGAACAATTACACAACTTTCCCCTGCAAGTATGTTCTAACTTTATGCAGTTTAATACCATTGCAAATTACATCTGTAGCTTACATTGAAACTTTAACATTTTCTTTCTTAAGCATGACACTTTGACAGCTTTTTGAAAATCTCACCTGAAAGCAAACACTGCTTGACAGCTGCAGTGTTGAGAAGAAAGGTGTGAGGAGGATGTTATTCTCTGTTTATACTGGAAACTAACATCTCTTCTCTTCCTGTTTCATTGAGAAGCACATTTTCCACAGGACCATTTAGTCAATTACACCTGAGTGTTACTGATTAATATGGACTGAAAATGTACCCAAGTTCTCAGCAACAAACACTTCCAACATCATCCTGTTGTATACACTAATGACTGGAGCATGTATGTGTGTCTGTGGGGGGGGGGGATTCCTTTAGCGCTCTTTTCTTTATCTCTGCCAATATAGATTCAGAATTGCAAATTAGCTTCTGGAAAAATATTTTTAAGGCTATGCTCACAGGCTCCTTGTCAAAGTTTGAGCTGACAATTACTCTCTTTGGGTCAACTCCAAAAGGGAGAAGGGACGGATAACTACAACCACGGCTAAATCTTCTGCATTCACTTCTGCTAACTGCACAGTCCAGTCATTCTCGCATTAAGACTCGCATTAAGAAGTTTGCCTGTAGGGTTTCAATGACAGCATAATATTTTTTAGTGGCTTCTGACTAAAAGTTCTCTTTTTTTTTTAGAATTTTGCAACATAAATGGTATCAAATCTTATTTATCAGTTTCTCCTAAAGTAACTTTTACCAAATATTGTGATTCATTCCATTATCTTTAATTAACATTCCTGTTATTATCATGCATGATCTGTGAAACAGTCTCTTTTTCGGCAAAGTAAGTTAAGTAAGTAAAGTAAGCATGTGGGTCTGTTGTGCTGAACACAAAGCTGCAGCCGCACATGAATTGTGCCATATATTGTTATACCCTGCCATCTAGTGGTGGACACATGTATTGAAAGATGTTATAAATACATGCTAATTTCTTTTCATTTTTTAAATACAAGACATTCCTTTCCAAAATGCTTCATTTAAAAAGTTAGTCTGACTTGATACAGTTTCACTTTTAAAAAACAACATATTTGACATACACATACCCAGCTGTTAGCACAGGCTTAAGATAATATCAACATAATGATGTTTTACTCAGATGTTACCCTAGTAATGAGCAAAATTGCACATTTCAGGTCTGCCTCTGCCTGGCATATGTTTCAACATTTGGCAGGAGTGAAAAAAAATAAACAAAAACATTTCTTATCTTAAGCATTACTGCTGCAGTATAGCTGCAGTATGTCTGTTACAATATTATAATCTAGTAAGGTTTAATTTGATTTAATTTACTTGATCCATCAGAGCATTTTATTAACTTACACAATAACAGTAACAATCCGAAACACAATCAGAATATACGCTTGTATGTAGTATTTCACTTTTTTATTTTTTTTATTTTTATTCATTATTATTGTTGTGTATTGAAGACAGAGAGGAAATGGTAAACTGATGCATTTCTTCTGTTAAGTTAATTAATAATGCTTGGGAAAAGTAGTTGGAGAAATTTCAATTTATTTGCAAAAATAAATAGTTTTAATGTTTGTACAAATGACGATTCTACTTAAATGAAAAAGAAGCACAAAATATAGTAGAGCCACAAACAATGTTTCTGTATTTATAGAGATAAACCATTTTTGTTAGGTGGGTTGAGTGATGTACTTGTGAATAGTCTTACCCACAGTGGTCAGAGTGCTCAGTTTGGAGAAGTAGGGAGGGGAGCTGAAGTAAGAGCCACTCAAAATGTTTTAGATAGTGGACAGTGTTGCAACACAGACATTCTGTGGTTAAGCGAAATCTAGTGACATTGTAAAAATGTGAAATCCAAACACTATCTAATGCAATGATGCACAATAACATAAGTGTTCCAACAGTATTGAAACTTCTAAGTTTTGATGTACTTAAGTTGGAAAAAAGAAAAAAATTGGTGAGCCCTTTCAGGCAAGCTATCAGACCAGTTCTCTCTTCAGCTTCACCAACTGAGAGCACACTTTACTACTATCTGCTCCAAGTAAGACACTAACCACTCATGGTTTTTCATACAACCAAACTTGAAAAAACTGAAATATCTCTTTCATTACAGCAGGGCTTTGAACAGGTGTTCTTATAGCCACAAAGTCTCTGTGGTCTCCTTTTGAAGATATAAAATGCTGTCTGTGGTCAATATGTAAAATAAAGTGATAGTTTCTGGCTCTCATCTGTCCGTTTGTCAAAGCACAGATCGATATTTACATGCAAACATGAGCCAAACTGCGCATGCATTCTCAGGATATACAAACACCCGAACACGCACAGCTAGCCTCACATGGTCGCCACGACAACATATTATCTCTTCACAGAATGAAGACCTGCAGGGAACAAGTAGAACAACAGATCATGAGAAAGTAGTTTTTGAAATAATATAGACAAATAAAACCCTAATTCCTAAAGAGTTAGGATGCTGTGTAAAATGTAAATAACAGAATGCAAAGATTTGCAAATCTCATAAGTACATTTTTACTAATAGAACATAGAAATGTAAAATGTTTAAAAAGTGAGACATTTTTACTAATTCATGAAAAATGTTTGGTCATATTGAATTTGACGTTTCAGAAAGGTCTCTTAACAACAGCCTGGAAACATTTGGCCTTAGGGCCCAAGGTGACAATGTTCAGAAAAACATCCAAAAACATTCAAGAACTACATCTTAGACTCATACAGGCCACAGTTAGCATGTTAAATGTTAAAGTTGATGACAATACAATTAGAAAAAGACTGAAAGAGTAAACTTTGTTTAGAAATGGCTGTTAAAAGATAGCATCATCTCTCTATTAAGAACACGGCAGCAAGTCATAGTTTTGCAAAGTTGCAGCTGAGCAAACAAACAGATTATAGACAACACCACAGTGGACATGTATCACCATAATGAAGAAAAACTAAACCCAGCACATCAGCTCAAACAACTCATACCAAGTGTCAAGTATGGTAGTGGTGGAATGATGATTTGGGGCTTGTTTTGCAGTCAAAGGACCTCAGCACTTTGTTCCACTCTGCTTTACTGTACACCAAAACACTATAGAGTAAAATCTAAGGCCATCTGTCTGACAGCTTAAGCTGAAACTGGGTCAAGGAGTTGCAATGGCTCGGTCAAAATCCCTAATTTACACATGCCAAACTGAAGCAGCTGAGTACTAAATCAGTGTTTGCTGGCCCGTCATACAGAGAATTGCATATTCAAGTTATTGCTGCTAAAAGTGCTTCTATAAGCTATTGAATCATGGGGTGTACTTAGTCTTTCAAACTTTTCTTCTGTATTTTGGCTTTGTTTTTGTTAAATAAATAATGACAATGTGTAATATATCATGTGTTAATTCTTATCTAGTATTTATGGACATAAGTCTAAAATCTAAAAACATTTGTAAATTGGAGTGGAGGATTTTATGACTTGTGCATCTGATGGTCATCAGACCAGTGTGACATAAATTTTGTTATTTTCATCAGTGCATGATACCACAAGAGGAACCAGTGGCAGACTACTTCTTCAGTGTACTATAGACCGATTATCGCCAATGCTTGGGAAGTGTTGGTACAGCTGAATCTTAAAAGGTAGTAGGTATTAAACAGCATGCGTGTTAGTACAGTTCCAGTTGGTTTGCACACAGACGTTGAACACAGCAATATGCACAAAAACATTTTTGCGCAGCCTTGATTAATACTCTCAACCTCACAATTGCCTGAGAGGAGAAATGGGTTTCCTTGGTTTTTGGGTTCATGGGTTTTTGCTTGAAGCACTGTAACTTGTAACATTATTTTTTGGAATGGATGCCACACAAAAGTCCTTTTAAAGTTTATGTCCTCACCTGGCTAAAGGATTTTCTAACCACATATCCTACCTGCTGAGCCCACTATGTTTAAAAACTATCTTACCTGAGGCAGATGGCAAAGGCTCTACGAGCATTGCGGTGCAAGAAGTGTATAGGAAAGCCTTTGAAGGTGTGTCCGTCTGCAACGACTCTCCTCACTGCGTCCTGGAACTCCTCATTGCCACAGGAGACCCCAGTACAACGCTCCATTTCATAGGCTGATAGGGCAGAGGACAGCAGGTAGGACAGGTGGTCGTCCCACACTGTTGCTAGATCCAGGTCCTAGAGGAGACAACCCCACAGTGCCCTTGATGCTTATGCTTCAGACTCTATGTACATCATCTTTAACTCACGTTTTTCATAAAACTTTTGTGATATTTTTATTGTGTTTTTCTAAATTTCAGGGCTTTGAATTAGATGTATACAAGTATTAGTAGATTTGCATTGCTTTCATTTGTAAAAATGCTCTCAGCAGGTTTTGTTGACATCACAGTAAAGGTGAGATAAGCATTATCTAAAATTCCAAACCATAAGGTAGCCCCACCCAGTCCAGTGAGGTTACACGAGTGTCATCGGATCGGATTAATGGCTAAATTACAAAAAAATTAAGTTATTCAGTTCATGTAGACACCTTAATCTGACAAAAAAACGGATCGTATCGGGTTACTTGCGATCGAATTAAGACCCCCGAGATAACTCGATCCAAATGGTCACCCGGAAGTCGAAGTCGAAGGAGACGATGGCTGTGTCCGAAATCACTCACTCATTCCCTACTCTCTATATAGGGAAATAAATGTAGTGCACTAGCTCAACAGAAAAATCTTTCGGTCACTATCAGACACTACTCTCGGCGCCGGTAATTACGTCATCGCTGTCGCACAATTAAAATGTACCACATTAATGTCATCTCACACAATCTTGTCCGTTTACTACTGCATTTTTGTTAAATTAGAGACTTTTGATTACCGTCATGTAATTTTTGTTTGTTTTAATCTTGTTTTCTATTTAAGCATATTTTCATATCTTGTTCTCTTGGCTCTTTAGTAACAGCAAGTTACAGTGTAACCTACTGGAATGTTTAATTATATGCTGTTCGTTTTACACTTTTTTTCAATGAATATAGGAAGCCATTTAAATTACCTGACTACTTTTTATTGCCTTTTTAATTAGAGTAATATATATATTTTTTTAATTCTGTGAACAATAAACTACCCTCTGTCAAACTACAACCACTACTGGCAAAACTTCCTGAACCTTAGGCAGCTCCTTTGTTTCTTGTCTCACAATATTGGACAAGCTGATTAATCCAGTTGTGTCTGAGTAGTCACAATGGTCAGATTCACTCAGCTTTTAGTCACACACAGCCATCATTAATAAATGGCGAATTAAGCTTTACTTATTAAATGATCTATGTACATTTTCTAGATAAAGCTGCAACCATCTCTATTACCAAAATTTAAATATGAATTTAACATCCGTCTGCCATCCCTTACGCGCAGCCCAGAGAATTTTTGGCAATGCATTATGGGATATCTTGCTCCAGTTAGTGACCATCGGATGCTCACTACATTTCGCGTTGAATTGTGGAATACATTGAGTGCACTATATAGTGAGCATCAAAAATCCCTAAACATTCGGACACTATATTACTATATAGCACTATATATACTACATAGTGGTTAGGGAGTGATTTTGGACACAGCCGATATTACTGCTGTTGTTGTTCATCTTGTTTTTCGTTCGCCATCTTTCTCGAATGCCTTAGTTTTGTTGTTGTTGTTGTTGTTGGTGGTGAAGACGTCAACCAGAAGTGGCTCTATTAGCGATAGTTAAGATGGGTACAGCGCTACCTATTGTACTGGGGTATTACATGCTTTGTGCCAGTGATTCAATTAATTCACCGCCATAAATCCAATAAGGAGCATAACCCAACTATAGCTATAATCAAGTTAATCTCATCATGTAGACCCACTGTCAGTTTGTGTTATTTTACCTTCCTGTGCTCAGAGATCAAGTAGCGCATCTCCAGCTCCAGCTGGTTGCTGGCTGCTGCAGGTTCCAGAGACGGAGCAGAGAGAGGCGGCAGAGGGGGCAATGAGGTGGTAGAGCCTGGGGCACAGACAGACCTCAGAGCCTCGTCACTCATTGCTTTCCAGCGTGATGGATTCTGAAGAAAAAGAGTGGAAAATATGCTCAAACCAGATTCCCCTTACCATGTCCCCAACCTTGGAGTTTCATGCCTTGCTTTAGAGCAACATGACAGGACAGAAAACTGCTGATAAATTACACTGTTACAAATTCAATTTCATTGTCCAGAAACTGGCTCCTGGTGGGATGATCGAAAATGGCAAAATCCAGTAAGCTTTTTTTTTATCCTGTGATTAAGTGCCTCATTTAGCTGATTGGATATTATTTACTTGCTGTTATGCAGCATAAATAAATATTTTAATACTTAAGCACTGACAAATGAATGACAAATGACAAAGGAACAAGTCTCAGTATGTTTGTGTGCGTGTTCTTTGCTATTCTGTACGTCTTCAAACTCTGCACTGCTTCGGCCCCAAGGAAGTGCAGTCTTGACTCGGATGTTGTTTTCTGTTCTGCACTAACAACTATCACTTACCTACATGTCAAGCATTTAGGGGGGGGGGGGGGTGATAAATTGGAGCACCACCACAAGTAAATTATCAAACTGGGGGAACACAAAGTTGGTACAGTTCTAAAAAATGTCTCTCATCACACACAGTTTCAGGTAGTTATGGCAAAGCAAGTGACTCATGCTAGTTTCCCTTTAATTATGGCTAGCATTAGTTCTGCTCTTCTGGCTCATTTCATGGGTTTTGTGTTCATTAGCACCAACAAACACACACTTCTACTGTTCAGCGTGGATATCCTTATAGATGTCCTCATTTCAAAACAGTAATATGTCTATGTCTGTTCTTTCACAATTTATTTCCCGCATATGAAGCATCTAGAGCGCACTGTACCTTCTATGCATAGTGGACATGCTCAAGGACGTCGATAAATTCTAGATACAGAAAATAATTTGGTTTAGACTATCCATGAAATGGCATTGCACTATTTTCCACAAAGTCATAATTTATCAATTCAATCCCTTCCAACACAAAAAATGTGAACCGTGAATTTGTATTTCATATTGTATTTTGACATTCTTTCAACACAAAAGTGTCTAAATAAATGTAACATTGGGCCATGAAATATAAGTGAAACTAATTCAATTTTGGGAAACTTTGAGGAACTTTGAGTTCCAACCTGAAAGTCAAAAACACAGAGCTCCACAGCTTCAGAGGGCTGGCAGTTGGCCAGGAAGGTCTGCTGGTTGAAGACACAACCCACAGTGCGGTAGGGGGAAGAGGGTTTGGGTTGATGGGCCAGGGGAGGGGCGTCTGGATCAATGGCCCTGTGCAAATACCTGACCACACATAAGAATAAAAAATGAAAATCAAATCAACCAGGCCAGTTTAACCTACACATCATGTAACATGTTTGTAATGATTAATATGGCATGCAATACAAAAAAACAAAGATCTATATATCCTTGTTGTTATGACATTTTGGTAAAATGTATTACATTTAGTGATAAAACATGTTGTAGCTTAAAAAATTAGGCCAACATTTCGTGGTGGCAAATTTCTGAAACTCTAAAATAGGATGAGTTGTTCTATGGTCAAAGCCTGGCCACCAAATTTCATCTAAATTCTTTTATGTGATTCTACGATATTTTGCACGGATGCACACACACTCTCTTTTCAATGTGTTAAACAAAGCATCAAAAAGGTCAGTGTAGCTAAAATTCTTTCACAGGCAGAGTTTAATTGTAAACATCACAGGAAAAATCTAAATATGAAACTTAAGTGGCTTTTCTGGGATAAGCATATGCGTATCAAAAATAAGGGAAAAATTATTTGACCTGTGTGCTGTAAGACTCTCCCAGAAAGTGATGCTCCCATCAGTACCACGGGTCAGGACCCAGGCATGTGGCACTCCCTTGGCTTTGGTGCCCACGCACACATATGCATCCAGGCCAAAGCCCAGCAGGAGACTGCACAGCAGGGTAGCATGGTCCTCACAGTCTCCCTGAGGGGGGGGGTTTGATACTTGGTCAGGATCCATAGGAAAGTTTGACATCTACATGTGTTAGTCAAATGTTTCTTGTAGTTCAACAGGCTTTTATCAGGTATTTTTGGACTTGCAAAGTTATGGCATATTCTTTTAATTCATGGTGTGACTTGTCCAAATAATGAACCTTCAGCGAGCTCAACTTGTAGAAGATTATGATATGTAGTTACAGTCTCTGAAAGCTTGTAACTGGACCACTGAAGTTGGATTATTTTGTTACATATACAGTTCTCACAGATCAGCAATTTACTTTCATACGCAGAAGAGCCTTTTTGTTTTTCTTAGAGGATACGTGGAGTACGATGTGCATGACAAAGAATTTTAGAGTTCAAAAAAGTTTTTAAAAAAGTCAGCTTAATTCCATAAATATTATGACTTAGTTAGTTTCACTTCCGTAATATTATAACTTCATTTCTGAATTAAACATAACTTTATTATTTAAATGTTGAACTTCAACCCACAAATATTACAAGAAACTGTTAGAAACAGTACAACTTCACTTATTCAGTGTTACGTGCTAGGCAGCCAGGTATTCTGTGTTTTTGTGCCCTGGGGTACCCTTTACACTTTTGCACTCACGTAGCTGATCATTGTTATCACTAGGTTTATTGGTTGTGGCACCACTGTACTGTTTTGAGTCTTTTGTTAGACAAGCCAGTTAGGTATTTTGTTTACTTTCTTTCTTCAGAGGTAGTACAGACAGGCCTTCTTTTGTTATATTAAACTAATTTTATTTGGCACAATCACTTTGTCCCACCCTTCCCCACTTTGGAGTGGGTTTTTTTGTTTCAACAAATCTCACTTCCATTGAGAATTGTTTGATTTACTGGTTGTCGTGTTATTGTCTGCCAACTGGTTTCACCAAGTGGACGTAACATTCAGATATTAAACTTCTACTTTAATTAAATATTAATACCTTCTCTAAATATTAGCCTATTTCTGAGATATTACAAGTAATTCCTTAAAAATTATTATAAACCAATTCGCTGAATATGTAATAAAATTAATCTGAAATATCAGAATTCAATTTCCAAACTATGACAACTTAATTCCTAAAACATCAATGACAAAAGCCAAAAAATCTTATTTTATTTTACATTAATTCCAGAAATATTTCAACTTTACTGTATCTCTGCTTTTTTATTGAAATAAAACAGCTTTGAAGCAGTCTTGAAAGATACCAAATTTCCATTAGAACCATTATCTCACTTCTTAATTATTAGAACACTGTTCTCCAATATTACGACTTTATTTGCAAATATATCTAAAAATATTACAACTTTATTCTGTTATATAATATAATATATTTTTTCTTTGATCACCTGAATATTAATACAGCAACTTAATTCCTGTTCAAAAGAAACACAACATCCTATTCTTGCTGCACTGTTGGCCTTTTTCAAAAGTGTTGAACACACAAAAGACAAGTCTGTTGGAGAGGAAATAAGCTCTGTAGTAATCAAACTGCCCATGACAGTAAGCAACTCTTATTTCACTTGTCCAACTTTTCTAGTAAAAATGTCTGTGTTGAGCTAGGAACTACTGTTGTCATGTCCTGGCTCAAGCTACAGGCAAGTCAGAATGATAGATGCTCCCTAGCAGTGCTAAAATGGATGGTAGCATCAGAAAAGGCTGGGGACTGATGAGGCCAAATTAATTTTCCCTGGAATGAAACTCATAAATCACAGCTGACAAGGGCCACTTTGTGCGAGTTGTACTGTGTCTGTGTTGCCACCCACTCACAGAAAAGGCACTGAACTTTTATCCTATGGTGGTCTGGGAAATTCCCCACTTTCAAATCGCGAGATGAAAATGCAGCAGACAGTCATCAATGCACAAATCCTCTTTCCTCTGAAATAACAGCATATGCCCTACTCAGAAATGGAGTCAGTTTAAAGGCAGCTGAGTCGAGTTTACACTTTCTGACTTTAAGAAAAAAAAAAAAAACTCTTTTCTTGGGCAGCAAATTATACACCTGTGGCTACAATGAAAACATTGACTGGAGCCACAGGAAACTTACTGAGGTTTCATGAGAATATGGGCTCTTCAGTTTTTATGTAAGCAAGGATCATGCAACTCACCTTAAATGATCCCCTCCTGATACTGGGCTGATCCAAAAAATGTGCCCTTTAAAATAAGTATATATTGCTCTACAGTTCTGTGTAGTATTGAGTAAACATAGATGTCATTAAAATGAGAAAATATTAATCTCTGATTATTTCACAGTGGTTGACTCTAAAAAAAAAATAAAAATACCCATAACCCTATAAAAGTGTGTAGAATTAAAATATCTTGAGTTTAAGTTGAGTTTGAAAGTGAACCCAGAAGGTGCTGAGACAGAGATAGACAGAATTCAGCTGACTTAATTTGTCTAGTGGAAATACATCCGACCTCGGGCTGAAATAATCTCTTAGATCATGGAAAAAAAAAACGTTTCCCTTTTTTAAATTCCGGTTGCTAATGGTTAAAATATGCTTTTAAAGACCTTTTTTGTAAAAATGAAGGTATCCTCAACATTCTCAGCAAATTAACATTAAAAATGGTAAGATTGTACTATCAAAGTATGGAATGCAGTTCAATCTATATATTTTTTTAAAAAACAAATAAATAAATGTATTATTCAAATGTATTATTCAAATCCTGAACCTAATAGATATGAAAATATAGATGTGGTGTAACATTATAAATTTGACTGTTAAACAAGATAAATTCATCCATTCATTAGGCATGATTCTTTGACTTTTTCTGTCACACACACACTATTACACACACATTATATATATATATGTATATATATGAGTATGTGGTAATGCAGGATAAAGCCTCTTTTTTATGGAAAAATTTCTCATCACAACCCATCCCTCTTGTGGCCACTGAACAGCAAGAAACTTACCTTCCCTCTACACAGGAAAGCCATTAATGTGCACCACTGCTCCTGCTTGCTGCCTCCTCCTCCCACAACTGGTGCCTTCTCATGGGCCAGCAGGCTGACGAAGCGGGCTGCCTGTCGAGGGCTCTCCAGGAGGCGGCCAGCCCAGAGGACACGCACATAGGAGCAGACTGGTCTGTTTACACCATTCTCATCCTGTATAGAGTAAAGACACAAGCCAGGTTGTAATAGAATTGATGTAGTTAAATTTAAGTTGTCTGCTAAACTAGTTAGAAATGTGAGAAATCCTCTTTCTAAATCACAAACACAATATACTGTTGTCTCATTCCCAGCTGATTATGTTAAGTTTAACTGGTTTGTTATTACGAATGAGTAAAGAAAATGTTTGCGTAAGGAGGAAAGACGTTATAAGAAGTAAAAAAATAAAATAAAATTTAAAAAAAATGTTTTAAAATCATTTCTCTCTTTTTTTTTTAAATAACAAAGACAAACCTGTGCAAAGATCTTGACCAATTTGGATTGGTGAGATGGTCGGATCTCCAGGAACTCTCTCCACCACTGTTTGGCATACACCAAGAAGAGCCTCTCCTTCTCTGCTGTCCTCTGTCTCTCCAGTGATTGCTGAATGAGGAGCACAGTAACAGTAATGCCTCAATACGCAACTTTGATGTTTCTTTAACAGCACTGTCTTCATAAGTCTTTTTTGCAAGGAAAATTGATTCCTGACAGTAGTAATAGAATTCTGTTGTAATGATCCACTATTGGCTCACAGCTGATTCATAAATAATGACACAGATAAATGAACAGCAGGATGTTTAAAAGAGGGGGACGAAGCCACTGCAACGTAAGCCAATTTTTTGTGTAATACAGTTTTGAAACCATGAACAATTTTAGGGGGCAGAAGTGATGGATATGTGGGTGGAGTCTGAAAGTGACACTTGAAACTTGATTGGACAAAAATTCCTCTTTTAGAGGCCTTATATTTTCCTAATCATAGAATTACTTTCAAAGGTTCCACCTAAATGGTTTGTGGAGAAAATGTTGTCGCTTTGTATTTCATAAGAGATGTTTAGGCTTTGTGAATGGGAGTCTGCTATAGCCAGATGCTTTTTGGGCCCATCACCAAGTGCCCTCAGTGGTTATTGTACATTAACATTCCTGAGCACTGGCTTCACATATCCTATCCAGTGGCTTTGTCCATCTTTTATACACATCTCATGGAACAAACAAACAGACTGATAAAAAAATAATCTGTTGCGCTGACCTGTGTGCTGATGACATCAGCGCTAATAGTCTCTGAGAGAGGAGGGTAGAGCTCCAGACTGACAGTCAAAACACCAACTGGGACTTTGCATTCACTTCCTGATGAAATACAAAGGTATCACAAAGAGCTGTTTCCAACTTCAGATGAGATTAAAAGCTAAATGGATTTGTTTTTGACAAAATAAATTATTTTTTACATGTACTTACTGATTAATATATACCTATCAGCACAAATAATTGTTTGTATTTTACAGCATAGTGGAATTGTTTAGGTACAATTCTTGTGAATCTCCAAAAACTAATTTGTGTTCCTGTTTAAAAGGGTACTGTTTAAAAGTTTTTGCCACAACAAACCTTTTTATGTCCATGACTGCATCTTTTTTTTTTTTTCTCATTCAGTTATTAAGAATGAATATGAATATGCTAACATAGCCCCGTCCTTTCTATGGCTGCTTGTTTGAACCAGAGAGTCATTTGACCTGTTTGAAGGTGGCTAAAGTAGAATCACCACGGGAACAGGTCTATTTTTTCACTGGCTCCTTTATTAGCCGCACTCATGTACACTCAAACACCTTCCACACCGTATTTCCTCTTCTCCTACCTTGTCTAAACATGCGCACCCAGCGACACCATGCCACCTAGTGGTGGACACAACATCATTCTCAAGGAAAGAAAGTTGAATTATACAAAGCTGCATGCAAATAAAAGTATCAGAGTGGTAATGTATTCACTTTTTATGGCTTTCTTTTTTCTTTTTTTCTTTTTTTCTCTCCCCCTTGTCCTGTTCAGCATTATGGCAGCAGAATTGTAGTCTGAATACCTTTGATGCCAAACAGATTTGCTTTGGGAAGGGAAGCTCCCCTTGATGCCCATTTATTTATTTCTGTTGACAATATATAACATGTAATAGAACTGAACCGGACCGGGGGACAAGGAAAGAAGAAGATGAAAGAAGAGGAAAGAAGAGGAAACAGAACAAAAATAGAAACAAAAACCAGACAACCAGCTGCTTTTTATGGCTTTCAACGGAATTGGAAATACTTTTCTGGTTGGCTGCTAGCAGCTATGCCGGTCAGACTAGCTGTTAAGTCAGCCTCCTTAACTGACCCCAGCTACAAAGCAGTGAATTTCTATTATTTTTTAAAGCAAAAGACTGCAAATACATTATTATTATGTACTCCTGAACAAGGTTAAATACTTTATTTTTAGCAGAGGAGGACTTTGATAAGACAAAATGTAATTAACAAAAACACATGAATAGGGATATAAAGTTCAAACTTTTAAGTAATAACTGAAAAATCTAATTCATCAATCTCCATTATTAGTACATTTATTTCAGTAAAATCTATGAAAAGCTTTCGCTTAAACAGACTATTCTCACTCACTGATATTGCAACATTCACTCATTTAAAGGATTGGGATATTTCTCCCTCAACTGCCGATAAAATGTAGAAGACAATGATTGAAATTCCTAACTTTTACTGTATATCTGAATAGTTTTTAAAAAAAAAAGGCGTCTCATGTGAGAGAGCAATGGCCCCAACATTCAATCAAGAGTTCTCACGGAAACAGCTTTCAAATAATAAATCAAGTAAATGACTGACTCAGCACACGCAGTTAATGCTACAGAGCAAGTGAGAGTGTATATGCTGGTAACAGTGGTTCTATACTCTTTTCTGCTGTTGCTGTCAACTTGCTTGTCAATATCACTGATCCCTCTACCGATGAAAGAAGGAAACATTATCTGCAGAAACAAAAGGGTACATTCCCTTTAGATCAGATTTTTTTCTCTTTCACAAAGTTACAACAAGACCAAACTTAATTTGTTATGAACATCAACAACATCCCACTAACATCTGGTTATGTAAGAACTGAAGCTGTCCTTTTGCCTTCTTTTTAAGATCCTAGGATTACCATGACCTGGATGACCAAGAATCTATACCAACATTTTTTTCCATGCAAGTCCATGTTGGAGAATATGCATGATGGCCACACCCTCAACCTGCATCAGCTGCCTGCATCTTAGGAACACCTGCCCAACTTTGATGCTCTCAAACATCAGCCAGTTTCACCCAAAGATTACACTTTAACGCTACAGCGAACTCGCCGTCATTATTATGCTGTTGCTTGCTTTTTGTATATTGACTCTGACAAAATAAGAGGCATGATCAGTCCCTAATTTCAAATAGCATCCTGGTGCCGTGGACGCAAAGTAGTGATCACAGCACAGATGTTCAGTTTAGTGGGGCATGCTCCACAGTGCGACTGCAAAGGTTCTCACTGGGAGTTAATACAAAAGTGACCAATAATTAATTCTCTACACCCTCTAACTGCCAGTGAGGTACAAAGAGGGAGTCTTCATGTGTAAACAAATCTTCTGACTAAAACTTTTCCACAGGAAGGGAACTCTTTCATTAAATATTTTCGGTTGGCTGTAGAGGTGACATCTTTTCTGAAAGTTATGAAAGGAATCACTCAGCAGCTGAATCATTGTTGCTCACCAACTCCCATTAGCTCCACAGCAAAGCATGTTTGGCCACTTGGTGAGATGAGGACTGTCCTCCAGTCCAGAAAGTAGGATGAGACCAGTGTTGTCTCACTGGAGGTGTCCGTCTTAATCAGCACAAAGTGGACCGGGTCACACAATGACAGCATGGTGGTCGCATCTGCTATCTTACTGCCATTTCCTGCAATACCAGAAGTATTTAAAAAAAAAACTCAAAGGCTCAGTATTGAAATATAGATTATATTGAAAATAGTTTACTCTTACCTATGCCATCCTTGTGGATCTCAAGGAGGAAGCCTTCCCTCAGATCGGGCTCACAGGCACACGGCACCGGTTTAGAGCGAAACCGCTGGTTGCGGAAGTGCAGGTAAAGTGTAAAGGTAGAACACACCTGACCAGGTAAAGGCTCCGGGTCCTGGAGGTGTTCAAGAAAGGCCTTACCTCCAAGCACTTGGAGATAGAGGTATCGTCTGGATGGATCAATATTGGCTAAGAAAGAAGAAAAACACTAACAGGATGACATCACCTTAAATAGTCTCAGAGTAAGAATGGAGCACATGCTATCGAATCAGTTTATCTAGGTTTGTAAGGGATGTTTCTTACTTTTTTTCAGCTGTATAATATCTTTGTCAACAAAATGAGTAGCAGGCTTGGGATTAGATCCTGACCCCGCATCTGTGGCAGGTTCCTTCGAAGACAGACAAAATGATTTATTCCTTTTAAGTAGGGACTGACAACATACAAAGGATAAAGCACATTCTTAATCTATTTTAAAAATTGTAAGCAAAGTGCTGAGAACCTGGTGAAAATGGAGGTCTTTCATCACATCATCTATGATGCCCCTGCGCTGCAGAGCGTGTAGGAAGTCTGTCTCTGAGAGAGGTCGTTGTGCTGAGCCTTGATCATCTCTCATAGTCTCAGCCAGAAACTCTCGGATCCTCCCATGGATATCAATCTGACAAGCAAAAAAAATATTGCATTTCCTTTCCCACTTAGTTTATTACCAATGAGAGTTCATATGACAAAGGGATGGCATAAAGAAACAGTTGTAAAGCAATGGATTTATAAGAATATTTATCAAATAAACCCATATCAATAAAAACGAAAAGAGCTCCACCTTTAGGGTTTTTCCACAGATATCCTCCTTCTAATATTATATACTTGTGGTGTACTGAAAAATAAAGAATTTTGCCAACAGTCCCCTGGAGGCTACATAGAAGCTTCTTATCGTCACAAGAAGATGACAGCTAAGGGAAGTTGTAAATAACACTTTAGAATGAGCAAGAACAGCCGAACCGAACAGTGTTGTGGTTTGGTTGTGCCAGATTTAAATGTCATTTATCGTGTTTGTCCGTCCGTCAATAAGCAGTCGACAAGGCAGAAAGCACACGGTCGACACATCTTTCTCCCTTTGTGAAAAAACGTCTCCCTGTATAATGACGTTAAGAATTGGTAAGAATTGAGGAATAAAGATTGATATTACTTAAAACACGTATTTTTAAAAAAAAATAATAATTCTAGTCTATGTTGTTTACTCACCTTAAGCAGATGGTTGTGTATGATCTGCTTCAACTCGGAAGCCTTCTCGGGTGGTAGAGACATTACAGCTGATAAGCTCCAAAAGCCAAAACAGATGGACTATTTAGAAAAATGATAATAATAACGGTGTATTTTCTTGTTTGAGCTATGTTCGATACTTGTGTGCATTTGTCGTTTTTAGACTGCAAGTTTTATTGTGTTGACAGTCACAACTGCCAGTTTAAACTTTGGCGAAAAAGCAAGCGGGAATACGACTTCGTTGATGCCTGAAGAAAAAATTATACCCTAATTCTACCTTTAAACTAAATTATTCATATCAAGTGCATTATAACTAGTGGAATATTTCATTTCAGAGGATGTACAATTTATCTTTATTCAGTATTTGTTGAAAAATATTTCAATATTTATTCAGGGATATATATTGGCTTTCCCTGCTGACATAATAACAAGCGACACTGC
This sequence comes from Leuresthes tenuis, assembly GCF_036924035.1. Taxonomy (NCBI): domain Eukaryota; kingdom Metazoa; phylum Chordata; class Actinopteri; order Atheriniformes; family Atherinopsidae; genus Leuresthes; species Leuresthes tenuis. The sequence goes on from NW_027325364.1 coordinate 31,737,007, forward strand.
GCAAGAAGGACCTTTTTAAAGTCTAAATTGTAGTTCGAACCACATTTAATGGTTCAGGGCAATTTAACGTTATCCCTTTTTAAAATCGGTCTTGATTTATTTAGATTATATTGTTATGAAATACGTCAAATCAAGTAAATACCAAACAATCTAAGATAAGTTAGATATTTTATTTAGCATGTAAGTTGGTACGTTTACGACTACCGTGGAAGCGTTATCCCCGTAATTTTTCAAAGCCCACTTAAAATCAAGGCCAAGTTCACTTCATACAATAAATTCAGTGGTCTCTCCCCACACACGATATCCTGGTGAAGAGAAATTTAAATTTGTACAGCGCTTAATACAAGCAAGCTTCTTCCTGAAATATTGAATTAGTTCCTGTAACCCACCAAGAGAGACCCCCAGTCAGACAACATTTATTTGGCTCATGGTCAAAATTAAATTATAACTGTATCAGCACAGCAGTGAAGGAATGAGGAGAGCTATGGGTGGACATGCCTGGGTGTAAAATCTACTTTACTAGCTCTCATTTACATGCACAATTCAAGCAGGCTCAGATTTAGGAAAGAAACATTTCAGAAGTATTCTTTTTTTTTTTATTTATTTATTTTTTCAAAGCCTTTCATCTTGCATTGTCTCCTTGCAGCTCAGAGGAGTACTGCACTCCCCTTGAAATCTTATGTGGACAACAAAATTAAGTGGAATGTTATGGTCAAATGTATGTCTTTTGGGTTACATAAAAACAAGTATGAATCACGCAAACAGTAACCAAACGTCATTTCAGGGGTCAGAACAAGCTAACAAAACGTTTGGTGTGCAAATGGCTGATGATATTTCTCGTACATTTCAAGCAATAGCAGTGCAAAGATATTAACCTTGTTGTGGGTGACAAAACCATTCACATAAGCCATTTTCAGTACTGCTCATACTGGAAACCTTGGAGCACACTTTTCTGTATTTAAGCTACTCAAGGCACATTAAACTGACAATGTTATTATTATCACTTTCTGTTAACTTTAAATTCAATCCAAGGTGCTCTGCTCCAATTTCGGCATTGCACTATTATAATTTCAGATTGGTCCCCGTCAAATGAAAACCAATTTGGTGATGCTATGAGGTTGATTTTAAGGAATTACCAACAAACAACTCAAAGATTACAATGACCAAAAAAAAAAAAATCAATTACGCATAATAAGAGTACAAACTGAACTTTGTCATTTAACAGCTTGCCTTGCTGTTACCTTCCTAAAATAGACAGTTTTGCTTTGGTTTACTGAACAAAACAGTGGGAAAACTTGAACAAATTCACATGAACCCATCCAGTGGGGTAAATACATGCACTAATTGGCAAGGGCAGCTCTTACACATGACAATCAAAATTCAAAAGACAAAAAGAAAAAAAAAACTTGCTCATATTGCAGAAGAGCACAGGATAACATTCAAGCAGAGTCTGAAACATTGGCAAGACAGCTCCCAATCAAGTGTCCAGTCACACAAAAATATATATATATGGCCATATTTGAATGCCCTGCTTAATGTGAATGGAAGAACAGGTGGTGCTCTGGAAAACCTGTAAATACATGCATTTCAGCATATAAAAAAAACAATTTTTTTTTAATTTTTTCAAATTCCATAGTTGACTTATTGGCTCTGGAGTCTTCCTATGCATTAATGGTAGGATGGACAGTCACCACAAGTCACTTTGAAATGCAATAGATAAAATGTTTCCACGGATGACCAACACACATCCAACCATTACAAATAAAGAATGCAAAAATAAACCTTTTTTCTCTTTGTACTGCACCTTTAGTCATTTCTTTCAAAGTCATTTTGCTATGACAAAGTACATTCATCTACAGTGACAAGTAGGGGGAAGAAGAGAAAAAATATATATATCATGCTGGCACCGAGATCCTGAGATGTTACTATTTTTGTTAAGATCTTACAAGAAAAATATACACACACTCATTTGATCTAGCGCTCCTGCAATTTGACCTCAAGAAATAAATACCCTCACATATGCACATATTACAATCTACATCTACTCAGAGAATAAGTGCCAAATCCCAGGTACTGGTGCAAAATAGGAGTCAGTTTAGGGGGATTCAGAGTATTTCACTGAGAGTACATCCAGCATAGCAGGCCAATAACCAAGGCTGCTCCAGCACCAACGTTGAGCAGGATGGGCTTCCAGTACTGCCACTTCTCTCGTTTCTTCTCCGAGTCAGTCAGTCTCTGTTTCATCTGCTGGACCCTCTGTGCAGTGCTGGCAATTCTCTCCTCACGGTGCCTCTTTCTGACACTGAAATAACATGCATGAGTTAAAAGCAGTCATTAAAAAAAAAAAAATACAGTGAAAGTTAATCTCACACAAGATAACACTGTTGTCAAGACCACCAAGGCACATTCTCACAAACAAACGGAAACAACAGCATGACACCCAAAGCCTAGACAGTTGCCTAAATTTTGTATCTGGCAAATACCCAGCCAATTGAGGCAAATGGCCATTCTTCCTTCATCTGGCTGTGCTAGCTGTCCCTTCATGTCTTTTCATCCATCTTCACTGATAGGAGGGAAATTTAGTACTCTTCAGTATGTTCTAATCTTTTTCTTTTTTCAAATCAGCATTTGGTTTTACATAACACTAATCTGAAATATGAGAACTGCAATAGAGTGTTTATGACTGACTGACATGACTGTTTTGCAATAGGCCACAATCTTTGGACATCTGGACATTGTCAAATCTATACGGTGACCAGGATCTTACTCTACTGTAACAGTCTGGAAAAGCATAATCACAAATCATCAATTAAATCATTGCAACAGAACTGCCTGGCAGAAAGACATCCAACAAGTCTGACTCAACTGTCGATGGACTCAGTTTAATAGCAGTAGGATACAACACGGAGCTGCAGTGCAGGTAACGATGCGGAGAAACACAGATGTTCTTCAATAAGACAACAGTGACCAGGTAAACAACAGACTGATATAAAAGTGTCTGTGTAAAATCATTTACAGAGTATTAACTGGAATCACTGACATTTTCGAGGTTTGAGGCATTTTAGATGGAAAATTGTCTCTTCTTGTTGGCTTTGTTCTGGATAGCTTTAAGCTTTAGCTAGACTTGCAGAAAAGCTTCTGATTCTCTGAACTTAGAGCACTCAGACCACCATCTACTGGAGGAGAGGGCTTTACTGCTTATAAGTACTTCAAAACAACCCACTACAAAAGATGACTAAGTAAATAAAACCATTCCTTTTAAAAGATGCCAAGCTGAAACTTACTAATCAGAGTTCTCTGCCACATGGTGGTCTTCATCTGACTCTTTTGCTGAAAGGTGATTTTCTGTGTCAACCTGTGACTCTGGACATGGTCCATTGGACCTGTTATCATTGAGGTGAGGATTAGGTGGAGGTAGTGGAGGGTGCACATTTGGCTCCAAGTCATCTCTGGACAGCCCTTTCAATGATCTCTCCTATAAGGGACAAGACACAACCAAAAGGAATAAATAAGTAAGTTAATAAATATTGAATGTTAAGGCAAGGAATATTTATTTACATAGAACAATTCAAAAAGGTGATTCAAGGTGCTTTACATACGACATATTTGCATTAAAACTTAAGAGTTAGTAAGAAAAATAAAAAAGCTCTAAGCCTCACTTCAAGCCTGATAACTTTGGCAACTATTTTAATTTCTAAGAGCAGCTCAGTTTCCCTGAGCTGGGCTCTTCCTAAAAGGCAAATTTTTTCATTGGCCAACATAATCGCAAAGCTGCCTTTTTGTGAAATATATTAAAAAGGCATTGTACAGCACAGGACATTCAAACATACACTATATTGTCAAAAGTATTCCCTGACCCATCCAAATAATTAAATTCAGGTGTTTCAATCACTTCCATGCCACAGGTGTAAAAATTCAACCACCTAGGCATGCAGAGTGCTTCTACAAACATTTATGAAAGAATGGGTCGCTCCCAGGAGCTCAGTGAATTCCAGCCTGGTACCGTGACAGGATGCCACCTGTGAAGCAAGTCCAGTCAGGAAATTTCCTCGCTACTAAATATTCCACAGTCAACTGTCAGTGGTATTATAACAAAGTGGAAACGATTGGGAATGACAGCAACTCAGCTACGAAATGGTAGACCATGTAAAATGACAGAGCGGGGTCTGAGGATACTGAGGCGCATAGTGCACCGAGGTCACCAACTTTCTGCAGAGTCAATCGCTACATAATCCTCCAAACTTCATGTGGCCTTCAGATTAGCTCAAGACCAGTGAGTAGAGATCTTCATGCCATACATCACCAAGTGGAATGCAAAGCGTGGGATGCAAAAGTGAAAGCACGCCACCACTGCATCTGATGGACGAGTCTGGGTTTGGCGGTTGCCAGGAGAACGTTACTTGTCTGACTGCATTGTGCCAAGTTTAAAGTTTGGTGGAGGGGGATTATGGTGTGAGGTTGTTTTTCAGGAGCTGGGCTCAGCCCCTTAATTCCAGTGAAAGGAACTCTGAATGCTTCAGCATACCAAGAGATTTTGGACCATTTCATGCAGGAGACAAACTAATCTAAAATCAGCTACCTCTTCAAGACAGAATTAGGTTGATGATGGAAAATGTAACAGAGACAGATTATAAAGTAGCAAAGCCTTCCTTCTTTTTTTAGACATCCTAATTATGTAGGGACTGTTAAACCTTTGCTGCACCTTGTTGTTCTATTTGTTCGGTACAGATAGAAGATGGGTGCACAAAGACAATGCAGTTCTGAGCTGGCAGCAGAGGACTGGATGTAGGATATCAACATGTCAGTTGGCCATGCCTACAGCTGAATTTATAGCTGCCATTGTCACCTTTACAAACAGATGCATGCACCAAAACTGATGTCCCAATAGTTGCGCACAATGCTTTACATTTTGTAGGTTTTGCGTAGTTTCAGAGGACTTCCACCTTAAAAATGTTCTAACTTGTCATGCACTGTGAAAGTGGTGCATTAGAAAAAAGGATGAGCTCGAGTTTGCATAAGCCATGCACCGGTTTGCAAACCGGTCCGTGTCTGCCGGCATCTACGACCAGATGACTTTATTAATATATAAACACAAGGTCGAATTAAGAGTAAATATAAAAATTTTAAAAATAAATAAATGAATTTGAATGAACTGTTTGAAGGTTATCACAATTTGTGTTCATTCAAACAAAAACACAAACTGTGCTTCTGTTTATTACTTTTGAATTTTGTACATCCTGAACAACTCCTCTTCTACTGCTATTACAGTGTTGCAAATTTCTCAGCAGTGACACCGACCAACAGAGGTGAGTCCAGCAGGCCTCCAGTAGCAGTAGAAAACAAATATGGTGCTGCATTCGCATCACAATTCGTATGCACAATGGCCAATGCATTAAGCACAGCTGCAGCTTAACTAATATGTATATTATGAGAGGATCAGATAACGGTATAATCAAGATACTACGAATTTCAGAACAAAGTGTGATTGAAAAGACCTCTGGATCAGATACAGACCAAATGCTACTGCCAGGTTTAAGAGGGCATGAAATTCACAACTACTGAAAAGCATCTTGCAGAACAATCTACTTCAGGAACAATCCATGTTTTGTTTAATTTTCAACAATCCACACATTTTTTTTAACATTACTGCTGATGGAAATTTGTAAATGAATATTCAAAAAAAATTTAAAAATACAGAATTTCTTCCAAATCAGTAATTCATAATTTTTTTGGTTCTAGTTAATTTGCATAGGCAATAAATATAAAAGATATGAGGTGTGTTTGTTGATTCTTGTCATGTCACAGGTCATAACACCTCCTTATGGCTTTTTTTCCATTGCATTGAAACACTTTTTTTTTTTTTTACATTTTTATTTTGGAGTGAAAACATAAGAGAGAAATGCATCTCCTTTTGCTGTAACAGAAGTAACTTCTGACAGTGGATCTCAACATGTTTGTGTTATGCCTATCAAAAGCTAAATTTCAGTGAGGTTTCTGCCTTACACTGCAGCTTACTGCTAAACAGCAAACAAATTCACAGCAGTCAAAAAATGAGCATTAAAACCTTGTACAAGGTGTCCTAATTCCCAGTCTTGTGATTCAGCTACCTGTGTTGTTGAATTGTTTGTCAGAATGAGCTTGGCTCCCTCGATGACCGCCATGTAGGAGAAGCGGAGCTGGTTGGGAGTCTGTATCAGGCCCATACGATATTCCCTCATGCCTAGAAGCACATTCTGTATGTCCACTGATGATGGGCTCTTCCTCCTGTCTATCTGCAAAACAGATTGACATGTTTATACAATATTACTGGAAAGATTGTGTAATTAAGCCAGTGTTTTCACTCAATCACATTAGATTGCTTAACAGGATATCCTACAGTCAACCATGACCTCATGATATTCTTCTATTGTAAAACTCAGAATTCCTAGTATAAAACATGTATTTAAGGGTTCATTAGGATTTCAACATGAAAACTTGGCTAATCAGAACTGTAATCGACAGGACAACTAACTGGCCCCAAATAGCTAAAAGCTGAATAAAATATTGCGTTCTTAAAAAAAAATACAAAATTTAACTCCTCCCATTTCAGTTAAATGAAAAGTGCAAAAAGGAAAAAAAGTATCTCACTTTTCCATTGGTAATAATTGAAAGAAACTCCAGTTTCTTAGATCGCATCTTCACTATGGCAAAGTAAATACACTTCTTAAAGGATGGAACTTTTAGGTCCATGTACGATGTAATAATATTTAACTGTGAAGCTACAGATTACAACCAGCTGAATACCCTTTTGCCTCACCCTGCTCTGTAATGGTTCTGGGGACAACTTCAGTGGCCACAAAAATGCAAAAAGTCCTCGCTCTATCATTCTTCTAAAGTCAAATGTATGGAAGTAAATCCGTGTCATCGGATTTTGAAAGAAAAAGGTGATTGAATTTCTACCACTGAATATTTATGCATTGAAATTATGTATCTGAATGTTTTTCAACGTTAAAATATTCAACTGAAAAAAATTCAACCGCAACATCCGGAAACCCAAGGAAGAGCAATCGATTCTAGATTCCTGATCGGGAGTGTGTGTCATGGCAAAAGGAGCAAACACGAGTCACCCCAACACAACTTTGGCTTGTCATGGTGACTGGATTTTAGTCATGTTCAATAACAATGGGGCTTCGGTGAGTGTTTTCACTCTTCTTTATGCCATCAGTGTGGTTTGTGTCTGTAAGATTCAGCAATAGACAGCGGTCACTATGACAAGCCGAAGTTGTATTGGGGTGACTCGTGTAGAGTTGTCACCGTACCAAAATGAGTAACCACCATACTATACCAGACAAAGTATCACGGTTCCGGGTATTATAGCGATACTGCAGCCTTTTTTTCATCATTATTTTTATGAACAGCAATGTATTTCTACAAGTTATAAATACTTATTAATTACATATGTTGTTATGTGCATGATAAACATAATGCTAATATAAATAATCGACTTAGCATAACAAATCCACTTTTTAAAAAAATCTATTTGACAATAATGCTTCTTCTCCTACATAATAAAACAGAGGACAAAATACAATAAACAGGAACTGATTCCCTGTGAAAACTATATTGTTATGTATTTTCTAGGTGCTTTAACATCTTTTATCTCTTCATTCGTACATGGAGCATGTAGCTTAATCTTAGCCAGTTAGAAAATAAACAGGAAATACTAACCTGGTATTCGACATATAAATCTGGGTGACGACACTGCAGGTGTTTTATGAGGCTGGATGTGTTGCCTCCTTTGGCTCCTATAGCTTGGCGGCAGCGCCTGCACAGTGGACGGCCATGTCTATTGCTTTACCGTCTGTGCCTTGTTTAAATCCAAAATAATAATAATAAATAATAAATAATTAATTGATTAGTGGCCCGGTGCTTCTACCATAGCGAGTGTGTGTGTGTGTTGTCTCGTGTTTGTGAAACGAATTTCTATCGAAGCAGACCTGTCTACATGGAGTTCGTTCTAGCCGTCAGAAACACACAAACAGCCAATCAGCTAACAGACCCAGTGTGCGGAAACAGCCTATCATATCCCGGAGGCCACCAGTAACAGGCAAACAGCCAATCATTTAGCAGCTTTGTAGTTCGGTTGCAGTGGTTGCCGTGGTTTACAAGGGAGGAGCAAGCGGTGAGAAGCCGGTAGGAGAGTCGAGGTGGCCGCTGTGTAGCGGAAACTGGCACCGTTACTATAGTAATCCACGGTAGTGGCACCGCGGGGTACTGCGGGTACCGTGCAACTCTGGACTCGTACTTGCTCCGTTTGCTTGACGCACGCTCCCGATCTTGTATCTAGAATTGATTGCTCTTCCTTGGGTTCCCGGATGTTGCGGTTTAATTTTTTGCAGTTAAATATTTTAACGTTGAATTATTTGCGGTTTAATTTTGCAGTTGAATATTTTAACATTGAAAAACATTCAGACACATAATTTCAATGCATAAATATTCAGTGCTAGAAATTCAATAGTGAAGTCATTCCAGAAACATGGAGAAAAAAAAGCAAACACATTTTCCCAGTAATCACTGACATCCATACATCTTTCCAAGTCAGTGCAAAAATTGGACACGTCAAGCATAGAAGTACAATATCAACATGCCACAACTTCTCTCAACAGTCACACAAATAAATCTCAGCATAAACAGCTTATCTTACTCTTGAATCTCTTGGGAAATCTTTCTAACTCCTGATTGTCAGTGTAATCAAAATTAGGCCAACCCTCCCTTTAACATTGCATTTAGTGACTATATTGCCCTTCCCCTTACTCACCAGGACCAGGCAAGTGTCCACCAAGGCAAATGTCCCCGAGCGTCCAATCCCAGCACTGCAGTGCACCACAGACGGTCCGTGCTCTGGGCCCAGTGAGCCAGACTCTCGAACCTTGAAGAGGAAGTTGAGGAAAGAAGCAGGAGATTCTGGCACCCCGAAGTCAGGCCACGTGGTGTAGTGAAAGTGGTAGATCTCTCTTGATTCTCTAGTCTATAGAAAATGGGTGATATCAATCATGAGGAGAGCTTTACAGGCACAATTCTGCATTACTGGCCTAATCTTGAAGAACAAGAGGTAATTACTTATTTTACCTACATAGAAAACTAATATGCAGGTGGACTGGTAAAGAAATGTTAAGAACTTTTAGCTACTAAAAGAGTCAGTCAGAGGAAGTCAAGCAAAGCAATAAGGAGTTCTATCTGGAACAAGATACACAACAGTATTTAACCAACAAACTTCAAAATGGTGCTCAACGGGCTTACTTTTGTGTTTTGTAGCTCTAGCCGTCTGATGGTATAATGGGATTGGTCCTCCTCTGACAGCAGTCTCACAACAAACCCCGTATCTGTGAACGACAGTTGTAGTTCCTTTGTGGTGGGCCAGTACTGTGCACATTTTTCCTGTTGAGACAGAAATGTATTTTCTCAGACTTGGGCAGGAGGCCACATGCCTCTTCTTCAACACAGCAAACAGAACAGACTCATACAGACTGGGTATGCATCTCAGGTTTTTTTACACTACACTTGACAGCATGTTGCTAAGGGTCATAGTATACAACCCCAATTCCTAAAAGGTTGGAAGGCTGTGTAAAATGTAAATGAAAACAGAAAGATTTGTAATGATTTGGAAATCAAATAAACCAGTGTTTTATTTACAGGGGCATATAGAAAACAGATCAAATGTTCAAAGTGAAATATTTGACCTTTTCTGGAAAAATATTAGCTCATCTTGAGCAATAAAAGACTGAAACAGTAAGTGGTACTGAAAAGAAACGGCTGGAGGAAAATGTTGAAACTGTTTTTGTTAACTGGCAACAGGTCAGTGAAATAAGCGGGTACAACAAGAGCACCTTAGTGAGGCAAAGTCTCTCAGGGGTATAGATGTGCTTAAGTTCAGCAATTTTTTTCTTAAAACAATTTAAATTAAACATACAATTGTGAAGTCTTTGAATATTATATCATCTACAGTACACAGATTGATTACACCTTATTGGGTAGAAAAAAAATACATTTTTCTAAGTCCGCCACTGTTCTTCTGCCCTGCATCGCTGTGTCTTTACACACATCAAGTTGCTGTTGTGGATTCAGCTTAGCAATGACAGCACCGTGGAGAGTCCCATGATGCTGGCTTCATGTGTGTTAACAGACATGTGGCAGGCTCGTTTTGCCTCTGTTACTACCTTCCTTGCCAGCTCAGTTGTGTATCAGCAGCAGACCAACCTTGACAACATTCTCCCTGTGGACTTTCACACATAAGATGATACACAGTCAGTCCCAGCATTAGAGGCTAACTTCCACTGCACAGGGACACTGCAAAATATACCCCAAAGTTTTCTGTGGACATAAAATGTTTGCTGTCTTGACCACAAACTTTAAACATGAAGGCAACAACAACTTCATGGATAAACTACACCAGTGAACTGCAGCAGCATGTCAGCATGCAGCTCAGTAAATAGAAAGTGTTAACCTGGAACTGCTTATTGAAACCATTTCATACCTCTTAATTTGTACGTTTTTTCCCCTTTATGGTATTGAAAATGGCAATATGTCTTAATTATTTTCCTTAGTATTTCTTTGAGCTTGAAATTCCAACTCTGAGCACAGTGCGCCACCATCAACAAATGCAGGTTAAAGCTTTATAATGCCAAGAAGAAGCCACAAAGTGAAAAACTGTTCTGTCGTCAGAAGAATCAAAATTCTAAATCTTTAAAAAAATAATAAATAAATTTTTAATTTTTTTTTTTAAATAATCAGCATCTTCCAAACTAAAAATGAGAGACTTCTGTTTTTCACCATGCCCTACAGGAAATGGACCATCAATGCCGAAAGGTATATACAGCACATATGCAACACATGATCCCATCTAGGAGATAACTTTTTCAGGAAAGGCGTTGCATATTTCAGTAAGACCATGCCAAATTGCATACTGCAATTACTACGCCAATGTGGCTGCATAGTAGAGGAGCCCGGTTGCTGGACTGGTGTCTGCAGTCCAGACCTTTCACCAATCACAACGTTGGCCCATCAAGAAAAAAATTAAAACGGGACATAGACAATACAGCCTCTAAATAAGGCATTATCTGTCTGCAGCACAGCTTATTTAGTCTGTGCTCTGCAGCGGCGCGTGTCGATGACTTTATCTCAAGTGACCCGGGTGTAGAAAGCCCCCAATAACAACACGGCAGCTCTGAACTAACAGTGCAATAGTACGCGTTCATTCATTCATTCCTCTTAAAGTATTGGTGAAGTAAAGACAGATAGTGCCTTATTTTGAGGCTGTATTGTCTATGCCATGTTTTAATTTTTTCATTGCCGTTATCTGGATATACACGGACCTCAAATGATCTAAATAGAATCCGAAGGACGCCGACTTTCACCAAAATGTTATAGATGAGTAGATGAACGTATATTTACTGCCAGAAATAAGGTCCAGGTTTGAAAAAAAACGAACTTCCCCTTTAATGTGAAGATGAGCCAATACATTTCATGAAATAGTCATCATCAAAAAATTTAAATTTGATACTTTTTTGGGTTTGAAGTTTAATGGGAATTGGACCTTAAAGTAGACGGTTTCCTTGTTCTCTTTGCCGTACATGGCTGTATAAGAAATATCACTTAGTTTTGGGTTTATGGTGAAACAAAATGATTAGTTGGTCAATCTAGAATAAAAACAGACATTTGCTACCTTTGAGGAGTTGCTTGTCTTTTCTTTTCACAGTTGAACCAGAAAACGAAATATCAATGCAAATCTAGCATGTAACTTAGATACACAAAACATTTCGTAAAAACACAGTTTAGTCAACATGTGCAAAATGTGCGGTGTCTAACAGGAACATGTACTGCTAACAATTTCAAGAAATATCTCCAAAAAAAAAACTAAAAACCTTTTTTTTTTTTTTTTAAAGACAGAGCAGCAAGTGCTGAGGTTTACTTACTGATCCTTTTTCTATCACTCTGTTGAGCATTATAACAGCTTTGGAACACTGCTCCCAAATCATCAGCCAGAAGTGACCACACGTATGCCTCAAAGGCCCCTGTCAAAGCAAAAGGAATAAATATACATGGGTAAATAAGGTTATAAAAAAAAAATAATAATAAAAAAATGAATTTAAAAAAAATCTGTAACTGGTCCACATCATTTCAAAAACATTTACAGCAACATTCATCCAACAGCCTACATACCTGAGAAAGAATATAAGCTCTGTGGGCTTCTTTCACTGTGACTAAACTTGCGTTGATGTAGTCATTTTCAGAGTTTTCAAGTTTTACCCGACTGTGGTCGTCTAAAACCAAATAAGAAATCATAGAGCAATTATGAGAGATTATTCTCCACAAACACATTTTCATGAGCTGCATATATTTGTCCTATGACTCACACGGGCTGACGTCTCTGTAGCGATTCAAATTCCTGTTCACTGGAAGTTTTGCTACTTTGTACGAATATTCATTGGCTTGGTTGCGGATTTCCTATCAAAGACGAGAGGAGAGATTATAATTTAGTCAACAACGGCCATACTGTAAAGAAGCTGTAGAGTGAATTCATCTCCGTCCTTGCTGCAGTGAATATTGATGACTATTGATGATGCAGAGACTATTGATGACAGAATTTAAGCATATACCACACAAAAAGATTAAAGGTTGTCATTACAGTCAGTGTATTGTGCGAGAATCATTAAAACTACTCTGGTTTGTTCACGTTGGCATTCATCAAAGTGGTGTATTGTAAATATTTTGTAAGCTGCTGCGTTCTTGCATACTGCAAGTTGCAAGTGCGACTTCAGGGTGAATAGAGTTCCCTTTTGAACCAGAACCTTTGATACTTGAAAGAAGGGAGCAACACACATAAGAATTGTTTCACAAAGTTTTAAACATGACGTTTTCCCCCGAGTTAGACCAATGGCTTTTTGACTTATAATTATGCCAATAACAATCATAACAATTATGACAAATGTAATAAAGTTAGTAATCTATTCAAATTTATAAATCTAATGTACAATCTAACACCGGCATTTTGTGTTTGCCCGGTCGACTCATTAGACTTGAATTTAGCAACAAAACATTTCGAGGTTCATAACAACCTTCGGTGTATAGCTACATATTACAGGGTCACAGCCGAGATTAAACCGGAACAAAAATATCACTAAATCTAAATGCTAGACTATCCGACACAGCCGGTTATAACACACATGCGTCTTTCTCTGGAAGTCCTGATGAGTTCTCAGAAACTGCCGCTGACGTCTGCTAGCGTTAGCCAGCATTAGCTAACCGAGGTCTACCGAAGGGACTGTACAGCTGCACGTTTCCCAGCTACGGAAGTCCACGTCTGCTAGCGCAGACTGTTTCTCGTTATCCATAAGCAGTGTGATGAAGTTTACATACAACATACACAAGGTTAACCAAAAAAAAAAAAAAAACAAGTGTCGAAGGGATTGCTATCTAGTTAGATAGCTAATAAAGTTAGCAACCAATCGTCATAGAAACACAAGAGGCCCGACTTACATTGTAAAGGTTTTGCCATCTCCCGGACGAATCAACATCTTCAAATTCTTGCTCCATTGTGTCGTAAATAGGGAACCAAAAACCAACCGAATAATATCACAGTGCAGCACCGTTCACAAACTTACTCCTTTCTTTCAGCCATTTTAACAGCTATGTATTTGACCCTTGGAATCCCTACGGGGACTCGACTGCTTCTTCACAATATAACATACACGCTGACTTGGGTTGCCAGTTATGTGTTTACAGCAGCCTACCACGGAAATGATTCCAGTCACCAATGTGTACATTTCATTCTACACAAGGATTTAGTCCAGTATTGATGCGCATATTGAACTCAGTTTGAATAAGGATAACTGCTTGAACAAAACAAAAATATCTGCCGTAATTACAGATGTTGATTTATACATTTTTGTTTACATTTTTGGGCAAATAAATTAAGATATCAAACAACAAAGCAATGAGTATAAACATTGTATTTTTACTAATTTCAGCACTGTACTTTTATCCAATGGAGTGTAATATTAGTGTAATATGTGTAATATTATTCCAAACTTGGCAACCCCGTTGACCGGTGTTGTACCGAAATATGCACCCATGGAAAAGTTGCACTGTCGCGTGAACGCGCAGAGGAAGGCAGTCGCTTTTTAACGTTGCCGTACAAAAAAATACTCAAGACCTCGTATTCGTGACTAAAAAGGTGAAAAGTAAAAGTAAAAAAAAAAAAGAAAAAGAAAGAAGAAATTAATTAATTGAAAAAATATGCATATCACAACAGACAGGTCCTCCAGGATTTGTACCTCCTGCTTATATATTACTGGGAATGAATACCAACAAAACCAGCAGGGCCGAGCTTAAATAGTAGCATTGGCAACTAACAACGGCACTTCCGATGGCAACCTGAGCTGCTACAGCTTTGCAGAGGCAGGTGCCAGAGGGTGCCAGAACAGCTATAAAAGCCTTTCAGATGATGATGTAGTTATTGATTATTCTCTAATAAAAAAAAGTCTTAGACCTATAATACAAAGTCACTGCATTTACTTGAGACGGAAATTATGTCTTATATACCATTATGTATGTACACAAATTTTTAATTTATTGTCAGAATGCTGCTAAGCATCCTCACTATTGTTTTCCTGTTTTCCTTTATTATTTTTATTATTATTGTGAGAATGCTGTTGAAATATTCCTCCCTTTAAAAGTAATAGCAAAGTCTTTCAAATCAAATAAAAAAGCTCCCTCTTTCAAACTTAACTACTTCAGCATACTTTCAGCTAGAGACACAATTAAAACTTTAAAATGTTCAGAAGACATTCAGTTATTACTGAATAATGCAGTGTTTTAATATATTCAGCCAATTTTGAACTCTCACAGTTTAAACATTTTGTAAAATCCTTGATGATTTCTGAGTTTACAATGCATTCCAATGACACGGAATGTTCATATGTTGAGTGGAGGCTCCAACTGGCAGAGTTGCAATCAGAAGCAGGCAGAGAGGGCCACAAGACCCAGGTCACCAGCAGCCCCCACTGAGCACAGAACCCAGGAAGCCCACCGCAGGCACAACCACGCATCCACCCAGAAGACCGCAGAGGAAGCCCCTGGACAGAGCCCCCATAAGCATAGGGCAGAGGCCCTCCGGGATTCCAGGGCAACGGCCCACCGACTCCGCCAGGCCCCAGCCGCCAAGACTTGGGCCATGCGCCGGACCCAGGCCCTAGGAGCCTGAGAACCAAGAGGGCCAAGCACCCCAGACGGCCACACAGTGGGCCAGCACCTGCCCCAGCGCCCCTGGCCAAGTGCCCCGGGAGTCAAGACATGCCCATAGGTGGGTAAAGTCGCGAGCAGCCACCCCTCAACCACGCGGGGTTAACTCAGCCACACCCCAGCGGGCACACCAGGGGGCCAGCAGCCACCACAGACCCTGAACCAGCAGAATAACTCATCCTCCTGGCCCCTCACTCCCCAGGCAGCAACCAGGAAACAGGGGTGTGGGAAGACCCCTCCCCTCACCCTTCCGGCTCTTCAATATTTTCTAATAGTGAGCAATTAAAATTGAGGGTAGTCAACCTTGTAAAACTGGGAGCGCGGCCCTCTGGGCAGCCTACATACCCAAAGAGCCCCACTCAACATATGCCACTCAGTGCAACCACTCCCCAAGACCTAATGTGTGTATGTGTGTGTTTGATAAGTAGTAATGTCTAAGGTGTAATTAAAACAGGGGCGGGGAACTGCAGAGTGCAGTAAAGGGGACCACCTACGTGGCCCCATCCACTACACCCCACAGAATACACACACCCCCAAAACCCTACATGTCTGAGTGTGTGCTGTGTACAGGAGCCAGAAGGGAGAGGGGTATGGGGATTTAAATCGGGGGAGAGAAGCTCCCCCGGAGAGGGCAGCCAGAAACTGGCTGCAAAAGGCACCCCCGTTACCTGGGACCGGCCACAGGGCAGGAGGGCCTGATATCCACCAGGCTCGGGGCCTGCATCGACCATATTCGGGAAGCTACTGTAACCCCAGAAGGCACCCACCCGCCCCACCCCAGAGGACCTCTACAAAAAAAACAAAAAACAAAACAAACAACAACAAAAAACCCAAACAAACCACGTAGTCACACCACTCACAGCAGCCCAGGCCAGAGACCCACCACACCCAACCACTCAGAGTGACGGGACAGCAACCCACAACCACCACTATGTGATAAAGCTAATCAGTGGAGAACAATTTGGAGTCACCAATTAACCTGACATGCATGTTTTTGGATGGTGGGAGGAAGCCGGAGTACCTGGAGAGAACCCACGCATACACAGGGAGAACATGCACACTCCACACAGAAAGGCCCCAGGCAGGGATCGAACCTGGAACCCTCTTGCTGTGAGGTGACGGTGCTAACCACCACACCACCGTGCAGCCCTCCTCCTGTATAATGTGTTCTATAAAGAATTGTTTATTGTATGAGCTGCTAATTAGGATTTCGAGTCATTCTGAAGGTGTTCAAACATATTTGTGGGCAAAAGCTATGACTAGAACTGATGGATAAATCTGCCTCCCATTTTGAAGATGGTAGAGACATTGTGTCATCTATCTTAGACAATAATTTATATATTTTTTATAGTAGTTTTGGGGTGCAGATGCTTAGAATTTCTGCTATCCTAATCGGGAGTTGTAAGTATGGTTGGTGGAGGATATATTTCTTGGTTAAGTTGTTGATATCTGAGGAATTCATTGCTGCCTATCCCATGTTGTGATATGAGCTCATCAAATGAAATAAAACTTCCATTTTGGATTATATGTTCCAGATGTTTGATTCCTTTGATCTTCCACAGAGTAAAGTTTAGCATTTTTAGTTTTGCATGATGTCAGGATTGTTCCAGATGGGTGTAAGCTTACACGGGAGAAGTGAAGACTTTGTTATTTTAAGAAATTCCCACCAGGCTGTCAGAGAGGTGCTGATGTTAATGCTTTTGAAACATTTGTGATGTTTTACGTTTTGACTAATAAATGGCAGGTCGGAGATTTCCAGATTATCACACAATGCTTGTTCTATATTTATCCATGGTTCATCTAGTGGGCTAGGTTTAAACCATTTTGATATATATTGTAACCTATTGGCTAAGAAATAGTGCTGAAAATTAGGTAAATCTAATCCACCACTGTCCTTGGTCTTCTGTAGGGTTTTTAAACTAATACATGGTGGTTTGTTTTTCCGCATGAATCAAGTGACTTAAACCAAGTAGCAGATGGTTTTATGGGGATCATTGAGAACAAATAGTTAACTTTTGGTAGTATTATCATTTTAATGGTTGCAACTCTCCCCATAAGTGATATGGGTAATGACTTCCAACGAGTGAGATTGTCCTCTTTAATAATTACACATAATTTAGCTTTGTTAGCTCTGAGAGCCTGGCGGAAATGCTTACGTCTAAATATCTAATATTTCCTGACTGTAAAGTGATTGCAGGTATATTCTGGACCCTACAGTTAATGGGCAGAACTGTGGTCTTAGATCAGTTGATAAAGTAGTCAGAAAGTGCTGAGAATTTATTTATGTGTGATCGTGTGAGTGAGAGACGTCTGTGAGTTCTGAAGGAAAAGTAATACATCATCAGCATAAAGACTTATTTTATGCTCAATATTTTGGGGTTGGATGCCTTTAATATTTCTATCTTGTCTGATAGCAGCTGCTAAAGGTTCTATGAAAATAGCAAAAAGTGAGGGGGAAAGTGGGCAACCCTGTCTTGTACCTCTGCAGACTGAAGCTTGGAGAAGTTTGATCGTTTGTCCTGACACATGCATTTGGGGAGCTATATAATATCCTTATCCAGTTTATGAAGTCTGACCCAAACCGGAATTTGTTTAATGCTGCGAATAAAAATTTCCAGTTCACTCGATCAAATGCTTTTTCTGCATCGACTTTTCTGTACTTTTCGACCTTCATCCAGCTCCAGCTCCTTTCAAAAATACCTTTCACAGCAGTACCTTCCAACAGACATGACTGTTGTGGTTCAATATACAATAAACTACAGTTGTGAAACTGAGGCAAGAAAGAAAAATAGCTACTTTTGTCAGTCACTGGCAAATGCAGGCGTTAACACACATTAACTTAGTAGAAATTAAACTGTGCTCTGTGTTTAATTGATTATCTTTGAAAATTTAGCTAGCTAGTAAAACCTTCTATAGCATGATGTGCACATGCAGTTATCATGCAAACAAAATGAATACAATAAAACAATATAAATATAAAACTATCAAATAGAATTGCTATACTCACCAAATAATTAGTAAGATGGGAATGGATCAAGAATGGCAGGTATCTCGCTTCACAGGTGCAGCTCAAGCAATGCTCTTCCCAGAATGCCAATAATACTGCATGATTGTGTTAAGATGCTTTTACGGTAAAGTGCTTTATTTTAGGAATACATTAGTTTTTTTAAAAAACTGAATGGACTGTAATTTAACAGATTTTCTTTAATATCAACAGTAAAGCACTGCATTTTAAAAATGCCTTAATACTGTTGAAATCCTGCAGTAAATTTACAGCAATTTGTTACAGTGCAGGTCCTTTCAAAAATACATTTCAGCAAATGAATTTCGAAATGCTTCTGCATTGTTTCTCTTCTTTGTGAATTTTTCACTTTTTGTTTTGCATTTTTCTTCTCTTTTCTGCAGTTTTTTCCTCGATTCAGCTCCTTTCAAAAATACCTTTCAGCTCCAGGTCCTTTCATAATGATCTTGGTTCTTTTTCCTGCTGTTTCGCAGGAACAGCTTTTTCTAGTTTATTTTTATTTTATGATGGGTGCCAATGCCAAAGACATTAGGGCACACATATTACTATTTTGTCGGACTCTTATTTTCCCATTTCTGTCATGAATTTCGGCACGCTACTTGTCCCACACTGTTGGTCCGACCGGTATAAGAAGCACATCCCCGCATGTCCAGTGATCGGAAATAGTATGCTATTATTTTTCTCTCATTATTCGAAATCCCAGAAAAATGGGAAAAAGTGGGAATTTTTGACCTTTGTAAATAAGTAATGGGACAAAAGCAGCCCTATTTAGAGGCCTCATAACTCAGCCATACGGACATCATTCAAAGTTTAAAGTGACAAGAAAGACTCCTCTTTAACTGAACTAAAGGGTTTGTTGATATATAATATAACTTTGACACAACGGCAGTTTAAGTTTTATGAAAACTCAGGACTCCTCTCAAACTCCTCTCAAACTGTCTCCCTCTCTAATTTGACCAATAACCAAAAAACTCGAACAAACGCCTCTCACGTCCAAAATATCTGCCTCACCTAGACAAATTTGGCTGCAAAACGTAGGTATTTTTGTCCTCTTTCACCCAAAGTCACCCTCATTGTGCTTGGCCTCACGGATTTCTCAAAAATCACCTGTGAGCACAGAGAGCCACCACTCCAGCTCCCATGCCTGGTCATGATAAACAGGCCGCCTCATCATATCAATGTGAAGGCTCATTTTAAAACTGCCATAAAAACAAACCGTACATAGGAGCAGAATAAAAATTACACTGCTTGGCTTCTGCCGTCCCTTCTTGCACTCGTTCAAGAATTTTTCAGATATGACTTACTTACTTTTAGAACACCGACCATTTGTTCGAGACATGCATCAGTATTAAACCCCAAGCTCATAAGGGCACAAAAAGAGATGGCACTTTTGTCAGTTGGCTCCCATGGCAACTAATCACACAGCTGATACTGCTTATGAGGGCAGAGCCAAGATGGCTGCCCTATTATAGCAGCTTCATGCCAGCCAGTGTTATATAACAAAATAACATGACAGCCTCTCTCTTTCAGCGGGCACTAGCTCCAGTGGTACCCATCAAAATTTCTTCAGAAACTTTCTAGTTTTATTTATGTTTGGACGAGATGATTCATGTGTAGCTTGAGGCTAAATACCCAAATGTAGGACTACCAGACAAGGAGGTGAAGATTTTTTTCTTAACTGAACAACAGACCCTGCAAAGGCAGGGTAGAAAACCAAATACATAAAGTAAAATTATTAACTTAAAGGACTGGCAGACATACAGAGTTACCAACCGAAAGTGACAAGACAACCAAAGGATAACAACAACAGTGACCTAGCAAACGCCCGAGTGACTGGAGAGCTATGAATACTGAGAGGGTTAATGAGTTGAGTGACAACAAGTAAATAATTGTCAGGTGACAGGTGTGAATGAGACCAGGGGACAAGACCAAGACAACTGAGGACATCTAGGGATGACAAGACTGCAACAGAATATAATACTGAGAACTGAAAACTAAAACAGAATACAAGGAATAAAGCTCAAACAAAATACTAAACAAGAACACAGAATAGTCCAAGGCACAAAGAAATTACTAAACCTGAGCAAAAACAAAGAAACCAAAAGACAAAACCAATACATGGACCATGACACAAGAATCTCAGTTCTCAACAGAGGTGTCAGAACACTTTATCTGCCTGTAAAACAGGGTAAATGAATATCGTTCGATAACACGTGCGGAAAACTAAAGCATGTATTTGCTAAGAGCTTTGTGTGACTTACTGAAAGAACATCAACAGTAAAATAAATAAATTAAAATATCTTCATGAGCACTTTTTTCCCCTTTTACGTGGGTGATATTAAGCCGTAGTAATATTGATCCAACTCTATTGACTCATTGCGCGCTCACGCTTAGGACTTATTTGATCAGCTTTCGAAAAAAGCAGTGAAATTGTCCTTTATGCCGATTTGTTTAATATAAAGCTGGGAATCGGAAACCAAGCAGCATCTTTACTTACTATTACTATTCGTCAAGACTGCTAACTTTCTTTAGGTTAAGCAAATAAGCAAATGTTCTGTTTACAATTTTCTTTTACTGAGGATTCCATGTTTTCTATCCATTTAAGAAGTATTTCGAAAGCAAAACACTGTTTAAGTTGTTGCTACACCCCCCCCCCCCTTCACCCCTACCCTTTTGGCCAACATTACCTTACGAGGACCCATGCGCCAAACTTACTCACAGGCACAATAGTCTATGAGGTAGACACATGACAGGCCTGCTAGCTTGCCAGTTCAGCTAGACCTGCCGGGATATCGTTGTTTAAATAATGTTTGTCGCTCGTAGTATTGCAGCAGATCATAAAGATCTCATTCATGATGTGTCGTATGATTTTCATGGCCGTAGAATGGCAACTTGCTCCAGTGACCAAAGTGTTAAGGTAAGTTAAACTTAGAGCTAATGTTAGCATCTGTTGCTAGCATATTAGCATTACACACGTTACCCACACTTCTAGTTCTCTCCTTAAAATACTGTCTCATATGTTGTTGATAAATACATTATAAGCTTTTATTCTATAGCTCATCTGATTTCTTAGACTCAAAGCTAACTTTACGTCGTTGCACCTCGTTTTACTAGCTATACAATGTATACACTAAAGCTAGGTGGACTGTTAATAGGTTAATGCAGCAACTGAATAGTAATGCAGCTTTACACCAACACTGTTTGCATGCAAAGCAGCAAAATGCATTACTTTCAAATCCTACATGTAGAGTAGTAAGTATATATAAGGTTCAAGAATGTTAGTATGGGTGTTTTGTGTACAGATGAGATAATAGTAGCAATATTTATTTCTCAGGTTTGGGACAAAAGTGAGAACGGAGAGTGGCATTGCACAGCCAGCTGGAAGGTAAATAACCACTTTTAATTCACAGCTAAAGGCTTAAAATGATATGTTATCATTACATTGGTTTGATATCCTTATCTACGCGTTGTGTATTGTAGACTCAATGGATTCCGTGATCATGGAATATAATATGAATTTCTGATTCAAGGAAATCTAATTTCTCTTCTGTGCAGACACATAGTGGATCAGTGTGGAGAGTAACCTGGGCTCATCCAGAATTTGGGCAGGTTCTAGCATCCTGCTCCTTTGACAGAACAGCTGCTGTGTGGGAGGAAATTGTGGGAGAGTCCAATGACAAGCAGAGAGGGTTGAGCCACTGGGTTAGTCTAACTGTAGCACATTTTTAAACTCAGGTTTGTCTGTTAGATGTCTGATCTGACCCAACTGTTTAATTTTGCCTTTGTTTTAGATAAAGAGAACCACACTTGTGGACAGTAGAACATCAGTGACTGATGTGAAGTTTGCTCCTAAACACATGGGTCTGATGCTGACCACTTGCTCTGCTGATGGAGTGGTGAGGATCTATGAAGCTCCTGATGTGATGAACCTGAGTCAGTGGTCCCTACAGCATGAGATCTCATGCAAGCTCAGCTGCAGCTGCATTTCTTGGAACCCTTCCAGGTTGGACAACAGTCTTACTTTGCATACTTTGAATCAAAAGCCTATGGAACATTTATTGGATCTCGCATTGCAGTGAAACTGTAAACAAAGTCATTGTTTTTACTGAGGAGATGAATTGTTTCAGATCGGTTGATGCATTTTTGTAACCCCGTTAGTATTAGTACTCCTCTTGACCTGTAGATCATCGGCTATAGTATTATGCTGTATGGTACACAGCCTGAAATTGTTATGAACAAGTTATCCCCATTGTTACATTTATTTATTTTGAACTTGTCAGTACTTGTGGACAGCTTGAACCAAACAAGCGTTTTTCTTTTTTTTTCAAGTAGTGCCATCTTTTCAGTCTGATTACTGCTGGGGATTGGCACGCTGTACATTGAACCTACTTGATTTCAGCCAGTAAGTTGTCATGCACAGTTAAGTTGAGCTACAGTTATAGCTTAGCTTGGGCATTTATTTAGACATCTCTCCCTGTCCCAGTGTATACCACGGGGGGGGGGGTTTATATATTGACAGTCATGTCCAACTCTGCTACGATAGCTGGCTTTAAGATCCCTCTAGGTTTGTTAATATCGGGCATTTTAAGTCATTTTATTACTTCTGGTCAAAGACAGGAACTGACAAGCATGCGCAAAATGGCCATGTAGTTTGAACTTACTTTTCTAACTTAGTATATGACAGGCTATGTTGGTTTTTTACAGGCAGGTGAAATTGTTAAGAGATCACCATAGAAAGCACTGCACATTATCTCATTTTATGTCTAAAGAATGATTTAATGACTCAGCTCATTGGTCTCTTGACCATCTTTTGACTGAAAGTAGCTTGAGAATGTGCACCGTGTCCACAGCACTACAGATATTGTAGTGAGAACCACACATCCCTGTTAAATGGCCCAATCTGCAACTTTATATAATGTAAAGTAATGAGAAAAATAATTCCTAAAATATCCTAACTTGTCTGTATTTTCTCATATTCTTAAATACTTTAAAATAGTGTAATCTGTTGTTTTTATTTGTTGGAATAAATAAATGGTTTGTAGAATTTGTTCTGTAAATACTCCTATGTGTAAACATACTGAAGAAAGCAACTTTATTTCATCTTTTGAACAAATTCTGAATGTCTTCTCAAAGAAAACTGCATTGGGTTACTAGATTTTCTGATAGCAGTGATTAATACAGTTTCAGAGTAACACAAGGCTTCTGGTAATCTTTTACCATTCCTGTGACTTCTAACTCTGTGCATACATCAAATAATGAAGTGCGGTTAATGTTTGTGTTGAGATTTGCACACCACACTATTTTACCTGCAGACATGATACTTTGGCTGTGATGCCCGCAGAATGTTGTATTAACAGTGAGCCATGCGTTTATGTGGGTGGTTTTCTTTTATGTTACGGAAGCGCCATCTTTTGATTACAACAAGAATTGCACAACTGGGCTTGGAACAAGTGAAAAGTAAGATAGATAGATAGATTGGTAGACTTTATTAATCCCGAGGGAAATTCAAAAGAGCATTTCCAGTGAGAGCGAGGGGAGACTCCCCATGGCATGAAGCTGGTTTCAAGATAGCTGTTTGATGGCTGGGAGAGGCACTATGAAGTTGCTTCATCTTTAGTTACTCTCACAATCTTAGGAGATGTTAATTTATGCGCATGCATCTTTACAGTAAATCAGTAGGAAACATCAGTTTATCAAATTGAACAGTGTTGTAGAAATATGTCAGTTTAATCTAGTGTCATTTTTATTTCGCTCAGCTCTCGTGCCCACCCTCCAATGTTCGCTGTGGGGAGTGATGACAGCAACGTAACGTATGGTGGGAAGGTCCAGATCTACGAGTATAATGAAAATACACGGTGAGTATTCCCTTTTGAGTACTGTGTGTGCTACTTTATTATTCAAAACTTACCAATATTATGTTTGTTTTTTTTCTGATCACTATTTATTTTTTTTTTTTACTAATGTTTAAAAGGAAATACAGTAAAGCGGAGACACTGATGACCGTCACAGATGCAGTCCATGACATTGCATTTGCTCCAAACCTGGGAAGATCTTTCCACGTGCTCGCCATTGCAACAAAAGATGTCAGAATATTTAAGCTTGTTCCCATGAGGTGACATTCAGTTTTTCTCTCTCAGGCTCTCTAATGTCAATTGAATGACAGACATTTCACAGATGTTGGTGTAATCAATGAAACCCTGCATTATTACATGATGGAATTCATATTCATCCTGTCCTGGATCCTTCTAACAGGAAAGAGAGCACCACTACAGGACCCACCAAGTTTGAGGTGCAGATTGTGGCTCAGTTTGACAATCATAATTCCCAGGTATGGCGTGTGAGCTGGAACATCACAAGCACCCTGCTGGCTTCCTCAGGGGACGATGGCTGTGTACGTCTGTGGAAAGGTGGGCAGCTGTTGTTGACTCATCATTTATCTTTCTTTAATTTCAGGGCAGCTGTTTTTTTTTTTGCAACACGTTTAAACTATTAGTTTGTACAATGCTTGGAAAATGGAGACTTAATTTGACACATTCTGCACTTTGGGGCAATTTTGCTTTAATTGAAATGCTTTCTCTGTCTCATATTTGCCGATGTGGAATGTGCTTGTTGTGGTCTGTTGAGTTGATCAATCAGAGCAGAGTAGGAGAGCGTTTTTTCTGGAGGGTGGGAGCTTCTCTAGTTTTACTGAAAGTAATACTGTTGGATTGACATGTTCATGTCAAAGATGCATAGGTGATCTCCTTTTTTTCTTTTTGTGTCAAACATATATTTTTGTGTCTGCATCTTTCTGTATGAAGCAAGTTACACTCCACTTTGCTTTTTCATGACTACAAAGTTGTTGCAAGGCAACATATAGCTAAACAGTAACTGGGTAACTGGTTTGCAAGGCTTAATTAAGAGTTTTATAACCCTGAGCGTTTGTTTTTCTGAGACTATTTTGCATTGTGGAGGCCTTTAATCAAGCAGTAGATGCAGAAAGAGTGAGAGAACATGCTGCAAAGGGCTGTGGCCTGGGACTTAAACCAGGGTTAGCTGTAATGAGAATGTTCAGCCTCTGTACGTAGGGCTCTTTCTCAGTTAGTTGAGCTGCATTGGTACCCATCTTGAAAAAATTTAAAACCAGTCAAGGGTAAAGTTAATGTTTAGTGTCGATGTGAAGGGGTGAGGGATGTGTTCTGTTGATATTAAAACTGTGTGCCCAGCAGAGATACACTATATTGTCAAAAGTATTCACTCACCCATCCAAATAATTAACTTCAGGTGTTTTATTCACTTCCATGGCCACAGGTGTATAAATTAGAGCACCTAGGCATGCAGAGTGCTTCTACAAACATTTATGAAAGAATGGGTCGTTCTCAGGAGCTCAATGAATTCCAGCCTGGTACCGTGATAGTATGACACCTGTGCAAGTCCAGTCGTGACGTTTCCTGGCTACTAAATTTTCTCCAGTCAACTATCAGTGGTATTATAACAAAGTGGAAGCCATTGGGAAGAACAGCAGCTCAGCCACAAAGTGGTAGGCCATGTAAAATGATGCTGAGGTGCATAGTGCGCAGAGGTCACCCACTTTCTGAAGATTTGATCGCTACAGACCTCCAAACTTCATGTGGCCTTCAGATTAGCTCAAGAACAGTGCGTAGAAAGTCCTCTTGAGTGACGAATCATGCTTCTCCATCTGGCAATCTGATTGACTAGTCTGACTATGGTGGTTGCCACGAGAACATTACTTGTCGGCCTGCATTGTGCCAAGTGTAAAGTTTGTTGGAGGAGGGATTATGGTGTAGGATTGTTTTTCAGGAGCTGAGCTTGGCCCCTTTGTTCCTGTGAAAGGAACTCTGAATGCTTTAGGATACCAAGAGATTTTGGACAATTTCATGCTTCCAACTTTGTGGAAACAGTTTGGGGATTGTCCCTTCCTGTTCCAACATGACTGTGCACCAGTGCACAAAGCAATGTCCATAAAGACATGGATAAGCGAGTTTGGTGTGGAAGAACTTGACTGGCCCGCACAGAGTCTTGACTTCAACCTGATTGCACACCTTTGAAACCTGCGAGCCAGGTTTTCTCATCCAACTCAGTGTCTGACCTCACAAATGCGCTTCTGGAAGAATGCTCAAAAGTCCCATAAACACACTCCTAAACCTTGTGAAAAGCTTGCCCAGAAGAGTTGAAGCTGTTATAGCTGCAAAGGGTGGGCCAACGTCATATTCAACCCTATGTATTAAGAATGGGACACTTCAGTTCATATGCGTGTAAAGGGAGATGAGTGAATACTTTTTGCAATATAGTGTACATTGGTAGACCGCTTGCTTGTGTCCCCATTTATCACAGACATAACTGACCTAATCCTATTTGTGATCATTTGGACTTCCTGACTCATTTAAGTATGATTTACATTTATTAGGCACGTTGTTTTCCAGCTTTTGGTGATGATTACAGATTTTATATTAATACCAAGATTTATGCTCCGCTGTTGCTGTAATTGATGCTGGTGTAATTAATTATTATAGGTCATATTGTCTGTCTATCACTCCATTTTCTATACCCGCTTAATTCGGCTGGAGCCTATCCCAGCTGTCACTGGGTGAGAGGCAGAGGACAGGTTGCAGTCCATCACAGAGCAGGTCATATTGTTACTTACTAAAAGTTAATCCGCAGTACACATTTAGTCATTATTAGTGCTGATGTAATGTTGATGTAAAGTTGATGCAATGTTTTTACCTGCAGTTAAGTTGTTGAGAACTGGAACATTATGATTACTCTAACCTTGGGATGTGGCTGCATCTATTGCCTTTTGGTTGTTGTTCACCTCTGTCGTGTCACTGTCAGCGGTCCATTGTCCTTAACCCTTATTTGTGTGCATGGGTTGTAGTAACAGAGAAAAATTATAACTTTTATTATCTTTCCGAACAGAATAAATTGAATGAATGGCTTGAGAAAGAAAACAAACAAACAAAAAAGGTTCTCTGATTAAGCTTTTATTTACATACATACACATATTTTGTATTGTATGTATTAATGTGAAACCATACTAAATAGTGATAGTTTTAATACTAGTTATAAATTATTATTTCAGCCAGTAGGAGATAGTGGAATCCATCGATGAACTATGACATGCTCATTGTCATGTTTTATTAAATGAATCTGTTAAATGTGTTTAAAAATAAGCTGATCATTCAGCTGGATTTGGTCTCTATAGCGTCTGAGAATGACACATGCTATCACAGCAAAATGTTGGCATCCAAAATGGTCTGTTTGTTTCTTCTGACTGCACAAGAGCTTTTCCCCTAAACGCCTGTCTGCTGCTGACAGAAAG
The DNA here is from genome assembly GCF_036924035.1 of Leuresthes tenuis. Lineage (NCBI taxonomy): Eukaryota > Metazoa > Chordata > Actinopteri > Atheriniformes > Atherinopsidae > Leuresthes > Leuresthes tenuis. Next base: position 31,764,627 of record NW_027325364.1, read on the forward strand.
CAGCATTATGAAAGCAAACCTCAACAGCAACGTTCTTATATATAAAAAAAACAAACAACTAAAACAATGAGTTGAAAGATGTTCAGGAAAGCTGCCACTGTTGGGTTGTTTTCTGTCTATTGACCATGACTGTGGTCCATGGTAACATTTCGTGAGTATGAAATGAATGTCAGCTCAGCAACTATAGGCATTTATGTATATTGTCAGGTGGCTTAAAAACTTCTGAGAAGTGTGCTGATCTGGCAGAAAAGAAGATCTTGATGTCAATAGAAAAGTCACACTTGAACAGTAGATATGGGGATTATACACTTATGGTGGCGAAGAAACAAAACTGATAACTTCTGCAGTTTCCGCTTTTCTCTTTTATTTAGGAAAATTATTAACTCTTAATTCTTCTCTGTCTGTGCAGCTAACTACATGGACAACTGGAAGTGCACTGGCATCTTGAAGGGAGACGGAAGCCCATTGGCGGGTTCATCTGGTCAACCCTCAGCTTTGAGCACAGTGGTGGGGTCCTCTGTTCAGACCTCCCAGAATTCCCTGAACGGGATGTCAGCAGGAAGGTAGGTGGTGTGGTGCATCTGATGCCACTCACCCAGTCCAAGCTGTGCCAGTCAGAACTGACTACTAGATTACGCCTCACACTGACTGAGAGTGCAGCTGCCCACTGACAAACCTCTTGGACTCACTGACCCAATGCTGCCCTCATGCAAAGAGCTTGGCTTCTGGCTTCCAGCATACAAGTTATCTGGATCAGGCCTGTTAAACAGGGTGTGTCGTGAGGACTTGTACTGATGCATGTCTTAAGAGTGGTGTCATGTTTTCCCTTTGCTTCATTAGTGTGAGGGCTAAATGTTTCCCTGCTATACAAAGTAAAATAAATCTGTTTATATAAATTTGATATGTTGTTGTTTTTTAATTTCTAAAGTTTTGTTCCAGGAGAGACAAAAGAACCATAGTCTTGTTTGGTAACCTCGTTGTCTTTATATTGAGAAATTAGATAAGTTTAAGTGTAAAATGTCTCAAAATCTCGGTGACTATTTCTCTTTTGAGGAGAGTAATGAACCGGCCAAAACTTGTCCTCATTCATCTTTTCAAATTAATATATCTTTGTGCAAGTATCGCCAAACTCTTTGCAGTGTAAAGACAGCTTGAATGAACCACATTAACTAACAGTAACAGACGAATGCAAGTATGAATACAGCCATTTTACACTTCCAAAAGCAAGAGCTTATAACTTTTTAATAAAAAAAAAATAATAAAACAAATTAAATTTATAAGCAATAAAAACTCACCTATTCTTTTCAGTTCCTTCAGGCATTTTGTTCATGGAACCTTTTGAATTTGTAGTTCTCTGTTTGGAGCCCATGCTTAAACATTTGTATTGTTTAAGCATTAACTGTGGGCCCATAAATTTGAAGTGCAGCCACAGTGGATGCTGTTTAACAGAAGTTTCATAGGAATAAAAAAAACATTGACTGGTATCTAAGGCAGAAGTGCCAGTAAACAAATTGAGTTTGTGCAAACACTGGTTTTGTCAGAATTGGCATGTGTCTGTATTTATGTTCAATTTAATAACTTTAAACTTCACCAAACTATTGTATTTCCTTTTTTTTGTCTTTACTCTTGGTTTATATCTAACCAGAGTTACACAAGAGCTCAGTATTATGTGATATTCTGTCATAGATGAATTTGTTGTTTGACAACGTTTCCTAGCATTCCAGCTACCTTTTGACAAAGATAAGTTTGAACTGGGTCTGCTGAAGTTAATTTGGTATTGTATTGCTTGTTGCATGCAGGATTGGCAAGAGAGCTCCCTTTGCTCCTCCCCTGCGGCAGCTGACCTCTCCAAAGATAAACCACAGTCCAGCATATTACTAATGTCTCTTGTGAATCAGCAACCATTTGCCCAAGCGCCAACAAGACCGTGCGCAGTACATTTTATAGCTGAATTCTTAGTTCTTACTGATTGAAGGTTTCATTTTTGGCATGAGAACTGCATGTATGTACTTCACAGCTTCCACTTTGTTTGATTCCTCATGGTTTTGGTGTTGGATGATGATACTGCACGTGTACTTTTAAAAAATAAACCAGCATTACCGCTCGGCCTGCTATTAATCCCTTTTTAAATTCCAATGTTTGCACCATTTCTCCTTTTATTTTTCATTTCTCCTTCCTTTTATGTGTTCCTCTCGTGTATTTATTTTGATTGTTGTTTTCTTCCCGTCCATGTATTTGTCCTCTTTGTCTTCTATTCTTTTTTTTTTTTTTCCCCCATATTGCTTTAGGTATTTCTTTCCACCTCTGGATCCTCCCAGAGCAGGTACCAGGTATGGTCATCTGCTGCCTCCTTCCTGCCTTATTGAGCACTGTGATGCTGAGCCCATTATTCAGCTTCAGCAACAAGCTCTCCCCCACAGACTCTCCTCTAGAGCGCTGTTGTCCTTACCAGAAGACGAGGAACAATGATTTTGTGTTTCTGTGGGTATTTTGATTTAAAAAGCCATGACATAATTGGGGTGAGGATGTGCTGCAATATTGCCATTCACATGTAATAAAGAAACAATTTTTTGTGTTTTGTGTAATTTTGTGCTTAAATTTGAAAATATATTGGAAAATGTAATGACGTTTGATCATATGGGCCTGTTTCAGTTATTTTGAAATGTATTTCTGCTTTACACAAACATAAATAGTATATATGAGTAACTAACTGGTATGTGAAACAACTCTAAGGAAGAGCGCATGAGTCACTGTCATGCAGGTATTACTTCAGAGATGGATGTACGCTGTAATTTTCAACCATGACTTTGGTTTTCAAAGCATTCCAACATTCTTGCAAGTGTAACATGAGATTCTCTGTATTATAACCTGACATGACTGTTTAGAGAGTGACCATCAAGCAGCTCTGATCAGTCCTTACTTTAGGTATGAACAGTTTGAACAGTTCTGTTGAACTGTCACTGAGCAAGTTGATGAATCCTTACTGGCTGCTATGTCTATGCCACCTGTATTTGCTTTAATAGGGAAGAGCATTTTTAATTTAGTGACCCTGTCTCAAATCAAATGATAAAATGTCTGTGATGTCAGTTTTCTCTCTTCAAGAGCAGCTGTCTGGCTGCTATGCCAGACAGCTGCTTGTCAGAACACATGATACACTCCTAACTTATCCTGTAACTCTCCACAGAGCATCTTGTTTGTCAGTAACCCAAGAACATTAACGTCGGTTGATTTTCACCCATGGATTGTGGTTATATGACAAGTTCGCAGCTATATTATAATTTTATTTTTTAAGAGTCTCGTAAACAATTACCCAATATTTTACAGCCTTTCCCTTTTAGAGTCTTTCATGCACCCCCCAGCGCCCAGCGTTAGTGATGCTGTTAGAATAATATACGTTAGTGTTCTAGGTTGGACTACAGAGGGAAAAATGCTTTGCCCAACTTCTAACCGGAAGCTCATTACTTTAAGTTTAATAACAATACGTTTCTTTAGTCGAAATATCCATCATAAGATATATTGTAGGTGAGGTTTAATTTAAACATCTTGAGGACAAACACCAGAGTGATATATGAATGGATTAATTTCCAAACTGACCGAATCAAGAGTACAAAGTGATAAGAATCTTGTCCTATGGCGATTTTCAATTTTCTCCCTCTATGTTTTTTGGCCAATCAAAGCTGGCGGAGCGGCTTAAGTCCCACCCTATTAAGATGACGCTCACGCGGGCTTCCTGTGGTTTCTGGGCGCTACTGGATCTTTCAGAATTGTAGCAGTTTGTTCGAAATGGATCATTTCAAGAAGTAACGAAACCTGTAAGTGTTTAAAAAAAAAGAAAAAAAAGTTACATTTGCAGCATAATTACTGTTGGCTGTGTGTCAGAACAAGTTTAAAAAGACAAAGGTCGAGCTTCAGAAGAACCAGATCACTCTCGGCCCTCTTCTGGAGTATTGAATGTGAGTTTAAAACCAACTAACGTTTACGTTATGACATGTTTCTTTGCCGAAACCAAGCCAGAAGACTATTAATAAGCAGGTGTGACTCCTTAACTTATCACTACTGTCTGCTGTCGTTTGGCAACGCTTCCCTCCAGCTTATTGAGCAGTAGAAGTGGAGTAGCTCAAATTTGGAGCTGCAATCGAGCTTGACGAATTTTCTTGTTTTTAGCAAGTAGCTAACACGCACAATTGCTGCTAATTCAGCGTAATTGGCAAGTGTTGTTAGTCTTATGAAGGATGTAAAGATGTACCCGCTAAACAACGTACACGACACACTGATTAAATCATCCCATCCGCGCAAACAAATGCTAACCTACTCTTATTTTCTTTCGTAATTATTTTTCTTTTTTTCCTTTTTTAAATTTTTTTTTTTTAAAGACCTTACAGATGGTCTGGACCTGAACGAATCTCAAGCCACGTTTGGCAGTCACCCTGCTCCATTAACAATGGCAGATGGCTTTTACAAGTTGGAGGATGAAGCCTTCCCTAGTTTCCTCGGTAAATCTTTGGAGAACACCAGTGGCCGTGCCACACTGGGGAATGTGACATTGGGTTCAGGCCCAGGGCTGCCCGTGGCTGCCTCTACAGTGGCTAAAATTAGACCCGAGTCTAACAACAGGTGGGAGCATGTTTTTGCTTTGGACAGATGTGACTTGCATTGAAATACTTAAATGCATTATTGTAAACACCAAATAAGTGATTAAGGAGAGAGAGCTTAAATTAAACTGTGTGTTCATATTAGATGCATATAAGTACTACAGGACTAGAAATGAACTGTATACAGAGAAAGATAGTAGTATGGGGGGAAAATTGCCCCCAAATAACTAGCTTAATGTTTGAAAAGTTGCTCTTTGTGGTTCTTTACTTGTTTTGTTTTTTTTGTCACAAAAGTTCCTTTGATCGATAATGGGCAATGCAATGGGCTTATTTTATAGAGAAGATCATGTTGAGGCGTCATATCTGGAGCAGGCCAACTTACTGTCATCTGGTGGAGAACATCCCAAGTTTGCCCTCAGCTTCAAAGATGACTTGTGAGTACTGTGTATGCAGACATTTTCAACAGAATTGTTTTTTTTCCCCATCATTTTTCAATAATTGCAAGATTGTATAGAACTGTGGTTCTCAAACTTCTTACACCATGTCCCACCTCAGACAATGTTAAGTTCTTCAGGTTCCCTCTTATGTGTGAGCACAAAATGTGATTTCAACATTGCATTTAATGCAGCTTTCATTTATATCTCTGTCTAAACGTGGACCACTTTTGTACCCAAATAGTTAAGTCCTTGTTATGGGTGTAGCTCAGGAAGAAGAGCAGTCGTTTGCCAATCTGAAGGTTGCAGAAACGCTAAAACTGTATAGATGAGTGACTGGGTGAATGTGGCATGCAGTGTCAAAGTGCTCTGAGCAGTCAGCTGGAGTAGAAAAGTCCCTTTATCATTTATTAAATCATTTATATCCTACATAAGTCTGCAAATCATGCCAGAATCATAGAATGCACCAGCCTGGATTTTGGTTGACTTCTGGTTGAAAATGGTTTGATTCACAGTCTGGATATCTTTTCTGTCAGAGCATTTATGTGTAACTATTCCCCGGGGGAACAATTTCATACAGTAATGAAAAGACATGGCAATCATTTGGCACGATTTTGGAAATAAAGCTTCAACAATTAACAAATTAATTAACAAATAAAGATTTTTTTTTTTTTTAACCCTACCCTTTAGTTACTGAAAATGTGGTTATATACATTGTGTCAAAAAAAATCACAGGTATAGGGTAATATGAAGATGTTGTTACAAACTTATTTTTGACTAGCAGATCAAATGTTACATTAAATGCACTGATATAACATCTTTCTCTTGATCACATTATTAAAAAAAAGAATTCTACAGACTGCGTTGACAAAGAGATGCACTGTTCATTGGGAAAACAGCAGTTTATAATATGTAAAAATGAAAAAAATTGCAATGATTCAGCAATAACAACTTAAACTAATTTCTCAGGGAACACCCAGAATAACAACAAATGGAACACATGTCAACAAACTGGGGAAAAAAAATAATTGGGGCAACTATAAATAACAGTTTACAATTCACCTTAGACAGTTTTTTTTTAAATTTTTAAATTTTAAAAAAATCAAATTTACAATAACATTAAAAAATATTAATTTAATCTGTGTACCACTAGAGGACCTAGCATACCATCAGTAATACATGCACCACATTTTAAGAACCATGGGTATAGAAGAGGCTTTATCTTATGTTTTCCAGTTCTTTGGATAGTTTTCTTTGCAGATTTTTCTCAGTCTCTACCTCCGGACCATTTAGAATAGATGAATATGAGTTTTTTATTTTTTATGCTATAATCCAAACGATATCAGTAGCTAGAGCATTGATCTACATCCCAGAGAGCACTAAAAGCATGCCTTGGAGAAATGGATACAAGCTTATTGCTCATGTTGTTAAAGAGCTTCAAAGTCACGAAGGTCCAGGTTTCCAGATTTGGGATGGCTATAGCTCAGGAGGAAAAGCAGTTGTCTACAAATCAGAAGGTTGTTTGGTGGTTTGACTCCTGGCTTCCCCAAACCGCATGTCAAAGTGTCCTTGGGTGAGATACTGAATCTCATGATTCGTCCATTTGTGTGTGATGGAGGGTAAAAAAAAAAAAAAGCACCATGTAGCCTGTAACACTCTTGACATGCTATATGTGTGTATCAATGATTGTGATTTGTAAAAGTGATTTGAGTGATAGACTAGAAAAGCACTATACATGTAGAGTCCATTTACCATTTCAGTAAAAAAACAAAAAAACATATTAATACTTCTTCGCATTTGAACTTTGACTGCAGCTGTGCACAGTGCAGGAAGCCTCTGTAAACGCTAAGCTTGTTTACATGGCACAAAATAAAACAACAAAAAAGTCATTTGTCAGAACAAGTCAGTTGGTTTTTTTTTTTTTTATTGCAGAGAACGCATTAGTTTGACTGAAATTGAACAAAACTGAACTTCTTCAAGCTGTACTAACTTGCAGATAACGTGGTTGTAGTTTGATTTACCACCGCAGGTTTATGCTCGACTGTAGTATGTCAAACGGGCCTAAGTGATCTGTGCCAAAGTTCCACCTTTTTGTAAAAAACATTAAGTCTGAATGTGTTTTAATTGTATGGCAATTCTATTGTATGCATTGTTTTATAATGTATGTTGATTTAATTGTTCCACACACTGTAATGTGGTTGTACTTATTTACATTGATGCTTGCGTTTTATAGGGATAATGCAGATGACTTCATTGCAGCCCACCGCCTGTCAGATGTGCTGCTGAAGATCAGTCTGGATGAGAGTGCATCCAGAAACCAAGGCTCAATGCTTGGCCTTCTTCCCATCCAGACATTCTCAGAGCATGGTCGGCCCACAGAATTTGGAACAGGTGCTGAGTTGGAGCTCTTCACCTATACTCTAAATTGAAGGCTCAGTCCTAGCCTCTTAGTGTTTAATTTTACTGTCTGGTTTTGAACTTGGCAACTGAATTGGCATATTTACATTTTTGAATAGGTTAAATGTGTCTGCTGCTTGTTGTCATGATTTAGCCACTTCTGATACCTGTCTCATATCTATATTGTACTAGTTGGAGGGTTCATCTCATTGTAAGTTTTTGGATTTATTTTGCCGACAGATTTGTCAACAGGTCTTCTGACATTTGCCCATTTTGGACATAAGGACAATACAGATACAAAGGTACTGGCTTTGTTTTTGTTTGTGTGTTTGTTTGTGTTTTCATGTCAATTGCCAGATGCAAAGAGAAGGCCTGACTGAGACTGATCTTTCACACTACCTTTTTATTGCCTTAAAATAATGTGCTCTCCTGTACATTTCATCAAATTTACTCAGGCCCTACCAACTGCAGCTGAGGACCATGAGCTGAGCGAGGGAGTGGACCATTTCAGTGGCAGTAACTCAAGCTTCCTGGCAAATGAAAAGCTAATGTCTGTGGACAGCATGAATAGTGACATCACGGGTATGAATATCTGTTATTTGTCAGTGTCTGAATTTTACCCGTGCATTATTTTAGGTGTTTAATGTTAGGATTTGTGTTTTCAATTGTTCATATATGAATTAGAAGAATTGCATAGTGCCAACGTTTGTGATTGTGTTACACATGTTAATGTTTGGTCACCAGATGATGACATCGATCTAAACAACCTGCCTGATGATGAACTGGATGTTTATTTCAACAAACTGGTCCCTCCTGCTATGCAGAGAGGCAGAGTGGAGGGCCAGGAGATTCCTGTAACAGTAAGACTTCTCTGCCATTTTAAACCAGCTGATTGTATATGCTACTTGTACATGTAGTCATTGTCATCATTCTTTAAATAATCTTTTGTGTGAACATTAGAATTGATTTATTTATTGCTTTTTTTTTTCTTTTACATAATTTGTTTGTCTTGGTTTGTTAACAATATGTATTAATGCACAGGGAGTGATGGGTGCCGATGATGATGGATCAGATACAAGTTCTACTGAGGCAGAAGAATATAGACACCTGTTCTTTGATCAATATGATCAGGTGAGTACATTTTTACTGTTATTGCTTTTTAGCTGTGTGTCAGCTTAAGTTTTATGAAGAAAAAAAAATTATTATAAACTTAAGTTTGAAAATAAAGTTTTCTTAAAAAAAGAAAATCAGGTTTGGCGTTTAATCTCACTTCCTTAAAACTAGAACCACATCAATTCAGTTACTTTTTTTTTTTTTTTTTACAATCAAATTTTTGACTCAAATAATGTATTGATAGAATTGTGTTTTTAATTCATCTGTGTGCCTTTTCTTCAGGAGGACTTCCAGATGCCCGATGTGCGCCTTGCAGCCACAGGTATGGATTCCTGTCCAGCCAGTGATGAGGACACGGAAGATGAGCTGGAGTCGGCGAGAGGGAACAACAATGCTCCCAGCACACAGCTGCTGCCAAGCACCTCCAGACAGCTGGTTAGAAAGACAAAATTATATAATCGGATTATTATTGTTTTTAAATCTCCAATTGCATTTTTGGGTTGAAATCCTTTTATCTCCTTGCTCCATTATTGTATTTTTGTGTATCTTTATTTAAATGATGGCACAGGTTGGAGAAAGTAACCACCCCAGTTTCAGGCCGGGCCTAGAAGGGGGCAGTTCTGATGAAGAGGCTTCCACCGGCTGCAGTGGTCCATCTCAGTCTGGTATTGAACATAGAAGATCTGCTGAAGGACAAGTCATCAATCCTCCTGTAATAGGTATAACGTACATCATTTAATATTTTCAACATTTTACATTTTATTTCTTCTTATTCTCTAGGCTATTTAGCTTATATTTCAATTGTATTACTTTCTGTTGACACTGACAAACTCTTTAGACAGCAGATATCATGAAATTTGATTTTCATTCAGCAAACTGACCCTTTTGTATGATCACTGGTTTTGTTTGTGCAATTGTACAACACCAGGGGATGGAGGAGGTGGAGATGGAAGCAGTGGGAGTGAGGAAAGTGGAAATGATGGGGGAGTTTCCACCATCCCTCTCCCAGTGAACAATGTCCAAACCTCCTATGATGCTCTGCGTGGTCTGGGGATAGTGGGGAGCAGTCCTGTCAGTGAGAATGAGAGTGGTGTTCTGAGTAATTTGCCAGGACATGCAAGGAACAGCCTTCCCAGACATACAGAGGTAGGAATGAGGATCTTCTGGCAACATATCTGTAGCAAATCATTCTCTCACTGAAGTAAAGACCATGTCTGACAGTATATGTTTTAATATATTCCTCTCAAAAGATTCTAAAACCTAATTTCATATTTTTGCCTATTATTGTAATCTTTCATGTTTTGCTGGGAGGTTAATCACACATGTATCTGTGCATCTGTCACTGTTGGACTGTTGGATTCATTGACGCAATAATCAGTGCATTTAGAGTGACATGTTTGTGTATTTTACAGATGGGTAACCGTGTAGGTCCTGTAGGGACAGGAGAAGCCAGCTCCTCTGTAGACCCAACTGGGGGAACTCAGAGACTTTCTGTCAACTGGAGCATGATGCTGGACCGACAGGAGGCACTAGTGAGTTCAACAGGCTTTACTTCTGGAATGTTGCCTGTATTGCTTCATTCATTGATATTTTTATTTATTTATTTATTTTCAACTAACTTTTATGCTGTGCTTGGACTGCTCTGGAAAAGTATACTCCTTCTTGGGGGTTTTTGCTTACGCTATAGATGGGTGTTTTAGGTTGATTTTACTCAAATAAGAATTGGTTTTGAACATTATGGCCATTTTTGTTGACGTAAGATTTTGTTTTGGATTTTATCGTAGAATGCCATGGAGAATACAGACTCTGGGCCTGCTGCTGATCGTATGATCGATTCTGTCTACTTGAGGAATGGAGCTGGACTAAGGAGACCACAGGATTCAGCAAATTTGACTTTCTCTCAACTTCAAGGCATCAAAGGAAGCTTCCACCTCCCCCAGGTACAATCTGTAACGGGTGAATCTGTGAAAATCTTGTGATTTGACTGGGGTATCTATTACACCCATATATTAGCAGATTATTTATTTATTCTTTTAACTTAGGTTAAGCACATGTTGAAAAGCTGGAGATTGTAAAGGCTGTAGGACGTTCTATTGCCAGTAAAAAAAATATTGTGCTATTGCGTTTAAGATGACTTGCAGAGTGTTATAGCTCCACTCTGGGTTGCCAAGGGGCAGAAAATTTTGGGTACATTTCTGGTAAATTTCCAGAAACTTTCCGTGGGAACTTTGGTTTGGGAATTTCGGAAATATTCCAACTTGGATAACTTAATAGCTAGTTGAAATGCTTCCACACATCATGGCATACGTTTAATTTTTCTGTTGAATAGGATGACAGAAAAAAAAAACCCACTAATGCAAAGTAATGTACAGATATATAGACAGTTGGCTGTAAAAATGGAATGGTCTTCAAAATAGTTTACAACTGATGCTGTATAAAATTCTGTATGGTTACAGAAAACTGTTTAGCAGGAGCCAGAAGAAACGGCATCACATTTGAGGTAGCTAGCGCCATGATAAGATATCCTCTTTCATGAAATTTACATTTAACATGTCTGGTTTACCAGTTAGCTAGCTACTGTATGAATACATTTTGATTTGATAGCTGCTAGTTAAACTTTAACACCATAGATCAAATATATTTACCTCCATAATATCATCAAACCTTATGTATGTAACTGTTACCGGTATTAGGGTAAATCGCGGTGAAATTTTACGCAATAAAGTTTACTGTTTATGTTTGAATTAATCTCGGTTGATTATTGGGATATGTAATAAGAGCCTCATCCCTGTCTCGTGAGAATATGTAGCTTGTAACATAGGCATTGACAGCATGGCGGAAAGCGCTGTCAGCACGCAGGACATTTTCCATTCCACTAAAAGGACGAAATCCGAGGTCTGGGCATATTTTGGGTTATTTAAGAATGCAGAGGGACAACTGGTAGAGGACAATTATCCTGTCTACAGAACATGCAAGAAAAAAAATTGCTGCGAAAGACACTAACACTACAAATCTACTGGCCCATCTCCGTGAGCATTATCCAAAGCTTTACAGCCAATACAAGGTAAGCAAACGTCAGTTCAAATACTACATGTGAGGGACATCGGCTTTAGAAGGATGTCAATGGTGTATACCAAAGTTTCGAGCAGTATCTCCAAAAATGCAACAACATTTTCCGTTTTCGTTTTGAGACACTTAGGAGCTACTAGCTGAGCAGCTACTAGCCGTGTTAGCAGCTGTGTTGCTAAATGTCTCCAAATGAAACGAAACCGAAGACACCCTGTCTACTTTCAGCTTTGTGTGCTCCACTGAGCGGAGCCGACACAGTGTAAAGCGGCGTAAAATAATGTAAACATATTCATTAACGTTAGGAAGAACATACGGTGATATTTATAATGACGAGTTAAAAACATGAGTTAATATTGATACAGTAATCAAGATCGCGATAATATCGTTAACCGTGATAATTTGGTCACTTTAATCAAGATATCAAAATTTCCATATCGTTACATCCCTAATGTGCTGTGAGTATCTTTAGTAGATCAGAATTCTAGAAATCATCTGTGCCTGTGATGGAGGAATGCACAATTTTGAAATTTCCAGTTTATTCCATGTTAATATCCATAAATTCCTATAAATTGCTGTTATTGTCCATGGAAAGTTTCCAACATTGAAAATTCCCAGAATTTTACAGCCTTAGTTCCACTGGGGATTCCTTTAATGAATGCAGTGTTGTACAATAATTTTATTGTAAAACTAAATTGGATAACATGCACTTATGTTCAAAAATTGATTGTTATGCAGTCTGTATACCCTTTTTGTTGTCAAACTATGCCGTAGATGCTGCTCTGTGGTGACAGGGATGATGAGGGAGTAGATGAGCCTGATGGTGCTAGGCCCTCATTAGGCTTAAGGGGAGGACCCTGTGGTGATGTGACTGCTGCTGAGGCATCAGATTGTACCAGTGAGGATGACAATGATTCCCTTTCCACTTCCCTGGAACCAAAGTATTTCTCCCAGAGCTTCCACCAGGAACAAGAAGATTCAGATGGGTGGAACCATTGCCCAGATAACCTAGAGTTGGAGTTTCAACAAGGTTGGTTGTCTTTATGTTTTTAATGTCTGTCACAAGTGACTCTAAGACACAATATGAAGTTGCATTGAATATTTTGGTGGTGATTGTCAAACTTGATACATACTGGTACAGCTTGTAATATGTTGACAGCACTGCTTTTCTATTCAGGTGCAAATGCCACTCATAGCATAGTTTACCAAAATGAAGAAGGGCAGTGGGTCACAGACCTAGCATACTACTCCTGCTTTGAAAAAGAAGTGGATGGGAAGACATCGGAGGCTGCTGGACAGTTTCAGACTGAGGATTTTGTACCTGCCAGTAAGTACAATTCCACAACTGTAATAGTGCATAATGGATGGAGAGTAAAATACACTATTTGGACCCCCTGGTTTTTTATTTATTTATTGTTTTTCTTTTAGATGATGCTATGAAAAAGATTGTGAAAGATCAAGAGGAGTTTGAAAAGGAGCACCAGTTTATGCAGGTATACATAAAAAAAATTGTAATGTTTATTGATAGACTTTTAAAAGCTATTTATTTGCTACAAACATATAAAAAAACTATATTAACAGATACAAAGAACAATGATGCATTGTTTAGGGTAAAGCATGGCCTCTGGTAATATTTTCTGAATATTACTGTTAACTCAGGAGGAGCAGATTGAACCAACTAGTAGCAGCAGCAGTACCTTTCATAGTGACTCATCTTGGAAGATCCCTGCAAACAGCCACATCCTGATGAGGGCTTCTCAGGTCTCCTCAGAGTTTAAGCAGGCAGATGAAAGCTACCTGCGCCTGTCTTTAGGGCAATTTTTTGGACAGCGCTCTGAAGCCCTGGGCTGTTTGGGAAACGTTAATGAAGTTGAGGTTAAACGGGTAGGTAATTACTACTTTACAGAAAGTAAAAAGACATGTTTTGTCTGAGTGATTTGAATGCTACTAAGAGTTGAAGAGCACTGATAATATAATCAATATAAAAAGCTGACATGTCACTGGCTGCTAATGGACAGATCCTGTTTCAAAATGGTTTCTTCTTTAATGTTATAAAACTGAGATTTTGTTCTTTTATACCTGTAGCCTCAGCTCTCAAAGTCTGTCTGAGGAAGAAGTTTAATGTAATTAATCACTGACAGCATACTCTTTGTTCCTCTCTCTCTAGCCATCGTTTGGCTACATCATTACCTCTCCAGAGAAGAGGGAACCGTTTCCCCTAATTCACCCCTCAGAACTTGCATCTGCAAATGACTCTCCCCACAATGACACAATGGAACTCAGTGAAGCAGACAAAACTCTCAACCCAGGTTTGTTTGTAGAGTTCTTGATTAAATAAAGTAGACATTAAATCTATTTTTATTTTTTCTGAAGTGGTTTGCTCTACACCTTTCGGACTAACTAATCATGATAAACTCTGTGTAGAGGATCTCGACAAAACTCTCAATGCTCCAGGTGAAAGGATGTCACAAAAAGGAGATAATGATCCAGGACTTTGTAAACCAGAGGTATGTGAATCTCTGCCAATATTGAAATATTCTGATGTAGCTTTATGAGCTTATACTCAAATTCACTTGTTTTTAGGACTGTTCTCTCAGAGCTGTACATAATCAGGGCTCAGGCTCTGAGTCAAGCCTGGGTAATCAAAGCTGTGTGTCCCCTGATAATAACAGCAGTCAGCTGATGCTTAGTATCAGTACAATTGCTTCAGCCATCGCTAATGCATCCATCAGCACTGACCCTTCACAGCTGGCTGCCATGATTGTCGATTTGTCTAAGAAGAGTAGAGCAAGATATCGGCCAGGGTCTTCTAGCAGCAACACGGAGGAACCCACTGCAGCACAAGTAAGACTGAATGTATTTATTTTCTTTTCCTATTTATTTATTTATTTTTATTTTTAAATGATTTTTTTTGTGAGAATGCTGATTTAAGAATTCTGACTATTGTTTTCCTGTTTCTTTTTATTATTCCAACTTCCTAGTTCTTCCATACGTTTTTTTTGTCGTTTAACTACTCCTGCATACTTTCAACGATTTCAACTTTCAAAACGTTCAGCTTGTTCAGGAGATGAGTGCAAAGATCCTTGGGTATTTCTGGCTTTTATACTTTTTAAAATATTTAACTTTTAGTTTTGCTCCAGTGAAGGAATTGGTGCCGGTATGGAAAAAGTTTGATTGATACCCAGCCCTAGTGTTAACGGTCCTCAAATTATTTTCATGGCTCTTATAGTTTCCTCACAGGAGGCCATAGTATCCCTTCAGCCGTTTTCTGCTCCTTCTGCTGGGTGTGAGCGCAGCTGTTTACAAACATTCCTTTAACTGTGAGGACATCTCTCTTCCACTACTCAGCAGCCATTTTAACTGTTACTCACTTGACTTTTGCTAAATTTTCCCTATTTGCAGCTTTTTTTTTTAGCATGGTCAGCTATCCCCATTCAGCTTATCGGCTTTCTCACTGCTGTTTAGCAAGAGCAGCTTTTTCTAATTATTTTTATTTTATTTTATTTTCCTTTTTTGAGATGCTAGTATGCACAAAGATAATGCTGTTGATGTTCATAAGCACTGTTGCCCCACAGCAAAGTTATGGGTTCTCACTTGCTTGTATGCCTTGAACAGACTTGAGGCTACCTTCACACCAGACTCATAGCTTATAAATCGATGTGCAGAATGTGATTCATGAAAATTGTGCATTTCTTAACAAATTTACTTAGTTAAAATAAAAAAATGAATTTGTTGCATTAAAGTGCACCTTGAAAGTTGACCAACTGTATGTTCGTGTTGGAACATACAGCAAGAGCTTTGCATTTGTGAAAATGTCTGTATGCCGTAAGATGACATTTAGAGCTATTCTATCAGTTTTGTACATTTGAAGATGAAAAAAAATGCAGCTTGCAGTGGCATGGCATAAGGGAGAGCAGGCAAGCAAGGATGAATTAAAGAAGAAATGTGGTTCTATACATAGGGGGGGAGTGGGTAAATGTACATGACCCACTGCTGCATTATAGGTTTGAGCCCAATATGCATTAAAGACTGGAAGAGAGAATGGAAAAGGAATTAAATTAATTTCAGGTATGAGGAGAGCTGGGCCAGTTTATATTGCTTTCGCAGAACTGTAAAGTTGACCATCTTATATCGGAGTATAACAGAAGTAGAGGTGGTTGTTTCCTGCTGCAGTATTATACAGGATCAAAAACTGAATCTAATGCTCAAGGATCAGCTGATTGGCGATTGTCATAACACACACTTTATAGCAAAGCAAATATTTGTTTAATGTCTAGAGAGGATTGAACAGGAGAGGTAGAGTAAATTAAGAAACATAAAAGGCAATCCATTGAATTAGAAAACAGAAATTGCATTACACAGTTTCCTGGTCTGTCCTGAGACTGTATCTAAGTGGTTTTGTCAGTATCGGCCCCTCCATCTTGTACACTGGTGTCCTGGCAGCCTGATGCTGAAGGAGACTTGCAGTCAAAATACCTTCAACATGAAGTTTTATCTGCTTTCGGTCTCAACACAATTCTCCATGCATCTGGAACTCTGTAAAATCTCTTGGAATATATTATTTCTGTTTAAAATGAATCATGAACTGACATTTGTAGTCACAGACATGGCCAGGTCAGTGTGGCCAATGTCATTGACCCTTTCTTTCTGCTCAAAATGCTCAGTGGTTAGAGTGGGTCGACCAATAACGGTCTGCGGGACCGGAAGGTCGGCGGTTCGATTCCCACTCTCGCCACTCAAAAAGAAAAAGATTGGTGAAACTGACAGCTGGAGAGGTGTCAGTTGTCACGGCTGAAGTGTCCTTGAGCAAGGCACCGTACCCGCATGGTCCCCAGGCGCTGTGAATGGCTGCCCACCGCTCCAGTGTTAAAAGCAGAGGACAAATTTTGTGTGGAATTTTCATATGCATGACAATAAATCTGATCTTAAAAACCAGCTTGGTTAGGTCAGTAAAACTGTGGACTCTGTATTCTGTATTTAGGAGTGCTGCTAAGTTTTGCTACTGTTTATTAGGAATCTCTACTTATGTTTTGTGAAATACAATGAATTGATTAGTAACTTTCCAAACATGCATTTAGACAGAATTACTATCTATATGCTTTTAGAATAACACAACTTACAAGTTCTACTTAAAATGCTGATCAAAGGGATTCTTCTACACTCTGGACTGATCCTCGTAAAATATTCAATAGTGTTCACGCGTGATTAAAAACAGAAAAAGTTCTTCTGGAGCTCCCTACTGCCAAGTTGTCAAGAGTGTACCACCTGATTGAATGTAGTTAATTTTGTAAGCTCTCTAATCACATTGTGTTGCTGAGATTCAATATAAAGCTTGTCAACAGTTATTTTTGTCAAATGTTATGTAAAAATAGTTATTAAAAGACATTAAAGTCCCTGGTTTGTCTTCTTCATAGGTCCTTCCTGAGCCAGACCAGAGCATTGTCTTTGACACTCTGCAGAGAAGCATCTGTGCTGGAGAGATTAGTGCCTTTGACATAGAAAAATACCTTAAAAAGGCCAACATCTCTGACACCAGTGATTCCTCTGTGGCCCACATAACCTTTGACTTCAGTGATTGGGCTGAGAATCTCAGCAACTCTCAGAGGAACCCTCAACAAGGATATCTCACGAAACAAGAGAGCGAGAATCAGCCTTTCAGTACAAAAACTGAGGAGGACAAACGAGAAGTAATGACACTTGGAAATATAAACTCCCCTGCTGTGCCTCTCTCCAATGTGTCGTCACCAACAAAGAAGGATGGCTTAAAAAGAAGCTCAATTCCTTGTCCTCATGTGTCACTCTGCAGTGCCAAAAGACTTGAGAACTCAGGGCAAGCTTCCCCACTTAAGCCTCTTGCAGACAAACTGAAATCTGATGAAACTACTGCCTCTTCAGCCAAGACTTTTAGCTCTACATGCAAAATGGCCACAGAAAATGGAGTCAAGCCAGGAGAAGTTAACCCCAAAACATCCAACATTATAACCTCAGAAACCTTGCACACAAATGATAAAAGCTTACCCAGAACCTCTCCAAACCAGAGAAAAGGGCACTCAGGCCTGCCTTGCCTTAAAGGCTCCTCTCCCTCAAACCACAGGGTGAGGAGTGTTGGCCAGCAGCCACAACACAAATCCAGCGACTCTCCAGAGAAAAAACCACCAGTGAGTCCCACTGCTCCTTCTCTACCTCATAGCTCTGTGGAGAAGCATGTTGGCTTCCCTTGTCAAAATGCTCAGCCTTTGACAAGGGACCCTCCATCTGGTAAGTAATAACCCAAAGATCAGACTTCTGACGTGAACAATGGCAGTCATAAGTGTACATTGATATTTGGGATTCCCTTGGTGTGTGACTATTGAGAGGTCAGCATATACCAGTGTTTAAACGTTAAACTTTGTTTTTTGAACTTCCAAAAGGTTTTTCTGTGCCATGTGTTGAGGAATCTCAGTGCAACTTTAGACCGTCCACCTCTCCTCTTACTCACTCCTCTCCAAGTCAGACCTCCATTCCAAGAGCTGAATGGTATTGTATCAGACATGTTTTTTTTTTTTTATTGATCAAATGCATTTTATTATATATTATTTATTTTTATTTATTTATTATATATTAGTATCGTAAATATTAGTATCGACAGATACAGTGCATTTGTAATAGTAGCCACTAACTTGATATCTAATTTGTTTGTTCTTCTCTACAGTATGCTTTCAGCTTCTTCATCCAATGGAGTTGCTGCAGACGGATGTCCAGTGCCTGACCTCTCACCTCAGTCTACCTGCTCCAGCCCCAGTCTCAGCAGGCTCACATACATCTCAATGAATGATGGCACTGTTGTACCTACACCTGAGAGACTAAAGGTACAGTAGGACAAAGCTGTTGAACTTGGACTGTAATGACTCTGAAAGTTGGAATTATTTTTTTTCACAACATATGACATTAAAATTCAATAACAAGAGCACACATAGCCAGATCACTGTCATGTGGACATTATTGTTTAAATTTAGTGTTTCACCGTGTTGTCTTAAAAGACTTTGATTGGGAAGAATACTTTTTTAATTTTTAAAAATGTTTTTTATGATGATGCTTAGCCAAATAATACATTCATTAAAAAACAAACAAACAAAACTCTTTAAAACATGAATGCTGTTCAGGAGTACCTAATTTATCTGATCAAAACAGATAAAAAAATGGATTTTCTGTGTGAGCCATCAAAAAAAAGTTCTAGTTTTGGAAAGTTTTATATTCATTGTGTTGGGTTGTTCTGCTGCCCACAGAATAACTCCACAATGGCATTGAGTACCACGATCATCCGATTCAGTCCAACCCCACCTGTGGAAACGGATGCTCAGTCTAACCTGGATATTCTTGGCCCTCCAAAAAACCTTGATAATAATCAGCCACAACATTCTAAAAGTCTGGACACATTACCAGCACAGCAGTGTAAAAGTTCAGAGCTCTCACATAGTGGCTCTGCTCTGATCTGCACTCGCAGCCAGAGTGAATGCAACTATCACTGTTCTAGTGACATTTCCACAGGATGCAAGAATCACAAGCATCTTTCTGAGGCCAATGGAAGACAGCTCACTAAGATGGACTCAGGCTATTGCAGCAATGTAAACATTCAGCAAACGAGCTGCTCCGCAGCTCAGGGTTCCCAGCAGTGGCGAGGTGCTACATCAATGTTGTCATCAGTATATCCTGGTGGCCTTGGCATGCCCCCTGCCTACTCAGCAGAAGGGCTTCATTATGTGCAAATCCCCAGCTTTAAACGTCAATGTCCTGGAATGATTGACTTTTCCCACAAAGGAGATATTCAGACCCTCATCACTGGACACTCTCTCTTCAACTCCCAGTTAAATCATTTGTATCTGGGACCTGAAGCTCCATTACATCCTGCTGCTTTCCATGTGGGCCCAACAGGGAACAGTCTCTACAGTATGTCGTCTTCAGGCATGTCTTTTTTTTTCTTCCAACTTATATTTTATATCTCTGTCAAAACTGTAAAATACAGCAGAATTCATATACCTACGACTTATGTTTTCTTCATAATACTATAACACAACATTAGCATGATGTTATATACGTGTAAGAGAGCTATACATTTATTTATAGTTTATATTATAGTTATATATTATATATAACTCATTGCCTTAATTATGTACAATGATTTCTGAATATATTATCACATGATTTGGCCATCATGATGAGTGAATAAAAATAAAATAAATAATAGTTGCTCTTCCCTTTGATTTCAGGCATTCCAAAGAGTGAACAAACTGTGAGACGCAGTCACCCCACATCAGGTCCTTTGGGGATTTCTGGAACTGCTGAGTCTCATCAGCTTACAAGACCACATCAGAGTCAACAGGATATGAGAATGATGGGAAAACCATTCAGTCAGTATGGTGGAGAGCCACTGGTTACAGGTGGTCTTGAGGAACTTGGAGGTAGCAGTCGTCTTAGTGCTGTTCATGTGTTTCCTACTTCTAACCTTTGGAATATACTGTATAGACTTTTTAAAACGGATACAAATGACAAAATATTTCAAATATTGTGAGGTCAAATGTGTCAGATTTAGATATGTGATTGTCAAGCTTTGACGAATCATGGTAAACAACAGCTGATAAATGATGGGCAAGCAATATTTTGTGTGTCTGTGCTCGGCACCTAAAACTTGGTGCAGTCATTTAAACCATTTAACTCTTGGCTTCTAATTGTTTTTACTCAAAAGAAACATTATCTACATTTTCATGTGCACAAAGGGCAGTATATCTGTGTCAGCTTTCACTGTTCCAATATCATCCTCAGGCCAAGTGGTGGTGCCAGAAGAACTTCGGTTTCCTCATGCCTGCTGTGTGGGCATTGCCTCACAGACCTCCCTCAGCCTCTTCAACCCCTCTGAGAGATGGCAGCAAGTTTCAATCACTGTCACAAGCCTAGCCATTGATGGAGAGAAGGTAAGCTGAGGGTTACGTGTCCAAGAACATACACTATATTGGCAAAAGTATTCACTCACCCATCCAAATAATTAAATTCAGGTGTTACAATCACTTCCACGGCCATAGGTGTATAAATTCAAGCACCTAGGCAAGCAGACTCCTTGTACAAACATTTGTGAAAGAATTGGTCGCTCTCAGGAGCTGAATGAATTCCAGCGAGATACCATGATAGGATGAGACCTGTGCAACAAGTCCAATCGTGAAATATCCTGGCTACTAAATATTCCACAGTGAACGATCAGTGGTATTATAACAAAGAGGAAGTGATTGGCAACTCAGTCACGAAGTGATAGGCCACATAAAATGACAGAGCGGGGACATGGAAATCGGTTTCCATGGCCGAGCAGCTGCATCCAAGCCATACATCACAAAGTGCAATGCAAAGTGTTGGATGCAGTGGTGTAAAGTGCATCGCCACTGGAGTCTAGAGCAGTGGAGGTGAATCATCAGTGACGAATCATGCTTCTCCATCTGGCAATCTGGGTTTGGCGGTTGCCAGGAGAACGGTACTTGTCTGACTGCACTGTGCCAAGTGTATGGTTTGGAGGGGTGATTATGGTGTGGGGTTGTTTTTCAGGGGCTGGGCTTAGCCCATTAGTTCCAGTGAAAGGAACTCTGAATGCTTCAGCATACAAAGACATTTTCGATGATTTCATGCTTCCAACTTTGTGGAAACCATTTAGGGATGGCCCCTTCCTGTTCCGACATGACTGTGCACCAGTGCACAAAGCAAGGTCCATAAAGACATGGATGAGCGAGTTTGTTGTGGAAGAACTTGACAGGCCCACACAGAGTCCTGACCTCAACCCGATAGAAGACCTTTGGGATGAAATTGAGCGGAGACTGTGAGCCAGGCCTTCTCATCCAGCACCAGTGTCTGACCTCACAAATGCGCTACAGGAAGAATGGTCAAAAATTCCCATAAACATACTCCTAAACCTTGTGAAAATCTTGACCAGAAGAGTTTAAGCTATTATAGCTGCAAAGGATGGGCCGACGTCATATTAAACCCTATGGATTAAGAATTGTCACTTCAGTTCATATGTGTGTAAAAGGAGATGAGCAAATACTTTTGACAATATATTTTATCTAATTTAAAGTACAGGATCAGATAAATTGTGTCCAGAATAACCCTAAATTACCAGCTTATGAAGGAAAAGACTGCTCATTGCCCAATAGAATGTGGTTTAACTAACAGCTAAAAAATGCTTATTTAGTTGGTGTCACTCAGTGAAAGATATTCCCACCTATGCTTGAATTTTTCATACCAATTTCTACAGGTGGACAGCTTGCCTTACCAGTGGTTAATGGTGAAGAACAAAACCATTATTGGCCCCAAGAGTACAGAGGAACAAAAAGTGTTGTTCATCCCTCCACAGGCTGGTATCTACCATTGTATCTTCAGTGTTTGCTCCTGGCCTGCATCAGCTGAGACAGAGTTGGCAGCTAGAGCAAATGTCTTTGCCAAAACAGTGGTGCTTGTTGCTATAGCGGAGAACCCTGCACTAGAGGTGAGGACCTCTTGTTTTAGAAAAAATGCATAAAAAATTAAAGTGAAATTAAATACTTGGGTAAAGAGTTATTGAACTGGTTGTTTGAAATTCTAAAAGTGTGTAGTTGTGTTTTCATTTTGTAAGTGAATGACCAATGTGTTCACATTGCGTAGGACAAGATCTTCAAATTAATTTATATTTTCAGATCGAAGTGAGCAA
This sequence comes from Leuresthes tenuis, assembly GCF_036924035.1. NCBI lineage: Eukaryota > Metazoa > Chordata > Actinopteri > Atheriniformes > Atherinopsidae > Leuresthes > Leuresthes tenuis. The sequence goes on from NW_027325364.1 coordinate 31,786,931, forward strand.
ATCTGGTTGTTTGGATTTTGGAGACCTGTCAGGAGGGAGTGCTAAATCTCTTGCTCTTAGACTGCTCAACAGAACTCATGCCACAGTACCCATCCGTCTGGTCATCAGTGCAGTAAGTTTACTTGGTGTATCTTGACTTGATCGTAAAAATTATACATATTATTGAATCTCTCACTCAAGAAGATACGTGCTGATCCATAACAGTGATGCACTTTTTTTTTTAAAGTTTTGTCCTAATGTAAAGTTATGCTATATAGTTTACTTCACACAATGTACTCTGAAAAGTATTCTTAACTGATTTCACAAACCCAGAAAATGCCTGACATAATGCACAGCACCAAGGACAAAAAGCTTACGATTAAATAGACCACCAAAACTTCAGTAAAAATGTAATATTAGTAATATTCAAAGACACTTTCAAGTTTGTTTTCACTTGTTTCCTTTTTATATACACATATATGTATGTATTTTTTTGTTTTGTTTGTTTTTTTTCACTAATGAATATTTCGAGTTCAAAATATCTTTCATTAAGTAACAGATTCTGTGATATATCTGCCAGCACAAGAGAAGTGGATGAGTTGTGCTGCAAAAATAATGTGCTTCATGCAGTATCAGCGTTTACTGATAAATGGCAACAGACCAGATCAACTAAACATAAACAGCACAAGGCATTTTGAATTTATTTGTCAAAAAACTAAATTATTCCCAGTACATCACAAAAATGCTTACGGTGTTGACCTGATGTATCAAACTGTGTGACCTAAGTAGTGTCCAGAAGTGTTTTTAAAAAAAAAAAAAAAAGAATTTTTTATGACGAACTATAGTATACTCGGTCGGTAGGAATTGGTGAACAAGTCAGAGTCAGGACAAACTGTCACCATTGTTTACTTTGACCCATATAGGGTTGGAAGGGTCCTGTTCTGGTTTTCCACAATACTCTCCTGCGAGGGTCCGTTGTTTGTTCAGCTAAGCACTAGCTAGCACTAAGCTATTAATGCATTTACCTAAATTTATGGCACAGGTCTGTGGAAAGAGGGGCTGAGAAAACTCCCCCAAAATGCTTTCGTGGGCAAGGGTTGTTGTAAATTTCTCTTCTTTGATGTAGAAATCCCCCATCTGGTATTTCCACACTGACCATACCCACAAAAGAATGTTGCAGTCATTTAAAGTCTTAAGTTTGTATTAAATTCCACACTTGAATTCACTACAAATAACTAAACCAATGAAGCAAATTGTGGTGTTTATTAACGTATAATATTTCTTTAAGATTTTCCTATCATGGTAACTTAACATTAAATGTGTTTTTTGAAAAATTTCTCTTTTTTTGTCATTTATTCTGTCCTCCTCTTTAAAAGTGGTGCAGCAGAAATGGATTTTTTACAAGCGATCCTTGGTTTGCCTTTTCACCCATTAAAAGCATTGACTTGAATGTTCCTCATCCTGAACTCAATTCTTCCAGAATGCAACAGCATGGCGATGTTTCACCTTCTCCAAGCACCCTGTTGCCATGACGTCTGAGCAGGCTGGACACATGACTCCAGTGTCCTCTCCCTCTGTGATGAATCATGTGATGCATGCCAGCTATGGAGAGGTTAATTGTCAAAATAATTTCAACCTTAATCAACATCTTTATTTATTTATTTAGTAATTTTTCTGTCATGTTGCATGTTTTTTCTCAAAATGACTGAGACTATGTGGTATTCAGGCACAGGATTTTTTAAAAATTAATATGACATGATTGACTGTTTCTCTCAGAATCCAGAAATCTTCACTGTCTGGGTCCATTTCAAGGCCCCCCAGAAGTATACAGCTTCTTCAGGTAATAGGCCCTTTTAGAATACTGTATGCGTCTCATTTAATAATTTAATGAGTCACTTATTTTTTTTTCTATTCTGCAGATGAAGGAAAATTGTATAACAAAATTGAAGGTTATTTTCTGGTTAACTTATTTCTTCAGTTGTTTTTCAGGAGAACTCGGTCCACCTGATGAATACAGTGGTCGGGTGGACATTGAAGTGGACTCTCCAGGCCCAAGTCATGTTATCAGGAGTATTCCCCTCAAGGCCAGGTCTGGAACTGCAAGGGTCCATGCTCCTAAAGATCTGCAGGTAGTGCAGCTTCTGTGTGGATATTATCAGACTGACTGAGTGTATCTTTACATGATTAAGTTTTACCTTTTTGATTTAAGACTTAACGTCAAAGTTAATGTATCTTTGAGACTGGTAAATTTTTCAAATAATGAAATGGATAAACCTCAATGAGCTTGTCCACTATAGTGGTACTGAAAGTACGGTACTGACAAGTACCGTTCTCCTGGCAACCGCCAAACCCAGATCAGCAATACAGTGTAAATGGCAAAATTATTTTTGAGAGTAATACTGGAAAAACCATAAAATGGATTAAGAGACTGATATGAGTTTCTCCTCAGCTCTGTTTTAATTTGTTCCTCTGTAATGAAGAAGGGTGGTATGTGAATCTGATTATTTGATGCAGGGATTTACTGAACAATCACTCTCTTGATTGATGATTTATGCACTTAAGTTGTGTTTGTTTAATCTTCATAAGATGACAACTCTTGTCAGATTTGACTTCTTGGATCAGAATTGTCCAGTTATTGTTACTTCTGTGATGCATGAGCATCTTGAATACGATCAGTGACATTTCAGAAATGTGAGGTTTGGAAAATTGGTGTGACTACAAGGCAGTGCAGATAATGCCATCATCTGTTGAGGCCAATTTACTGCACATGTGGTGAGCACAGTCCTTATGCAGCAGGTCTGCATTACCAACAGTTGTCCTTGTGTTCATCACAGCAGAATATAAAAGAGCTGCAAGTCTGATAACTAAGTGAATTTGAGTATGACTTTCAACCTTGTACAAAATTGCTGTGTGTGCATACACACATAACTTGAGATAATAATCTAACTTTGATTGGTATTCAAACCTTTCTTTGCCATTGTAGAGTTGGCAGTAAGCTGATTTTTGTGCTTCCTTTGTCTAGACTCTCAGCCTTTGTGTTCCAGTGGGCAAATGTACCCAACAGAAGCTGCCATTAAAAAATGCAGGAAACATTGATGTGCAGCTGAAACTGAAGGTAATTTTGACCTATTATTGTATTTGTCTTTATTGTGAGAATGCTGTAAAGCATTGTTTTCCTGTTTCCCTTTATTTTTGTTTTATATATATATATAATTTTTTTATTTATTTTTTAGTTTATTGACTTCTGCATACTTTTATCGATTTTTAATAATTTCGTATCAAAACGTTCAGCTCCTTCAAGAGATTTATGCTATTATTTTTGGTATTTCTCACTTTTATACTTTTTAAAATATTTAACTGTTATTCAAATTTTCAAATGTGAAATGCTTTCAACTTTTCCTCCTCTTTCCAACCAACTACTTCTGCATGCTTTCAGCTAGAGACACCATTGAAACTTGAAATGGGTCACAAGACATTCAGCTATTATCAATTGGTTAAGCTTTTTCAAATATTACACCAATTTAAAAAAAAAAAACAGGTTTCAAAAACATGAACAAAATTTCAACTCTTTCTCCTCTTTTCAAGGCAAGGCAAGTTTATTTGTATAGCACAATTCAACAACAAGATGATTCGAAGTGCTTTACAGAGACATTAAAAGAGTAGAAATAAAAAGCATGATTTCAGATTTAAACAAAATAATAGGAACAATAGATAAGATCAGAGCGATAAAGATAAGATTGAATACAAAATTTAATAAAATATATATAAAAGATAAGATGAAATAAACAAATAAAAATGTAAATGATGATAAAATCAGTAGTTAAAATATGATTACGTTTGAAACTCAAGCTTATTTGGAGCTTTATTCAAATGCAGTTGAAAATGGATGACTTCAACCTGGACTTTAGTACACGGAGTGTTTCAGCTGATCTGAGGCTTTCTGGGAGTTTGTTCCAGACATGTGGAGCATAAAAGCTGAATGCAGCTTCTCCATGTCTGGTTCTGTCTCCAGGATTTTTTTTTAAATGGATCCAGATGACCTGAGGGGTCTGGAAGGTTCATACAGGGTCAAGAGGTCACTGATGTATTTTGGTTCTAGACCATTTAGAGGTTTTTAGACCAGCATCAGAACTTTAAAGTCCAGCCAGTGTAAAGACTTCAGAGCTGGACTGATGTGGTCCACTTTTTTGGTCTTCGTGAGGACTTGAGCATCTGAGTTCTGAATGAGCTCCAGTTGTCTAACTGACTTTTTAGGTAGACCTGTAAAGATGCTGTTACAATAATCAAGCCTACTAAAGATGAATGCATGGACTAGTTTTTCCAGGTCCTGCTGAAACATCAGATCTTTTAACCTTGATATATTCTTAAAGTGATAGTAGGCAGACTTTCTTATTGCCTTAATGTGTTTTTCTAAATTTAGGTCTGAGTTCATCACTACACCCAGATTTCTGGCCTGGTTGGTAGTTTTTAGATTTATAGATTGAAGCTCTGTGGTGACCTTTTAATAGTTTCTCTTTGGCTCCAAAGACGGTTACCTCAGTTTTGTTTTTGTTTAGCTGGAGAAAGTTGTGGCACATCCAGTCATTAATCTCCTGAATGCATTTAACAAGGGCCTCGGTCAGGGTGTTCTGGTCAGGGTGCAGGGTCTCGGTCTTCTGGTGATGGTGTGTGTGTATATATATATATATATATAATCTGCATAGCTATGGTAGTTTATTTTGTTGTTTTTATAATCTGTTTCAGTGGGAGCATGTAGATGTTAAACAGAAGAGGTCCCAGGATGGAACCTTGGGGAACTCCACATTTGATTCTTGTCTGCTCGGATGTAAAGTTACCTATTGACACAAAGTACTTCCTGTTCTCCAAGTATGATCTGAACCAGTTCAGTACAGTTCCGGAAAGACCCGCCCAGTTCTCCACTCATTTGAGTAATATATTGTGGTCAACTGTATCAAAAGCAGCAGTCAGTGAGTCTACGTGGTGAGATTAACTTGATTATAGCTATAGTTGGGTTATGCTCCTTATCTGAGCAAGGGTAATTACCCTTGGATATATGGCGGTGAATGAATCGAATCACTGGCACAAAGCATGCCATACCACAGTACGTTGTACCCATTTCAGCTATCGCTAATAGAGCCACTTCTGGTTGATGTTTTCACCACCAACAACAACAAACTAAGGTATTCGAGAAAGATGGCGAACAAAGAGCAAGATGAAGCTACGTCCCTCTACATTTGTGATGAGTATGGTTATGGCACAAACGCGATGCACAACGGTGCATTCTCCATCGCGTTTATTTATTTCCGATGGCGGGCGACAACAACAGTAATATTGTCTCCTTTGACTTCCGGATGACGATCGCGGGAAAAAATCTCACATGCTGAGTCAGCCCAAAGTTGGCCAGAGTGTTACTCACGTCTTTAGTCCCTTTGTCCTGAGGGTTGTCCATATGGATGTTAAAATCACCAACAATAATTACACAGTCAAAATGAACACAGATCATAGACGGCAGTTCACTGAGGTCATCAAAAAAGTCTGCACAGTATTTGGGGGGGCCTGTAAACATTCAGAAACGGGACTCTGGGTGAGGCCTTCAGCTGTATAGCCATATATTCAAAGGACTGAAAACTTCCAGGATATATCTGCTTACGTTGAAAGGATTATTAAATAAGGTCATTAAATAAGACTGCGACCCCTCCTGCTCACTCTGTTCTCACTTATAAAACTGTAACCAGGAGGGGTCGGCTCAGTGACAACAGCAGCGCTGTTATTTTGGTCTAACCAAGTTTCAGTGAACAACATAAAATCCAGGTGTGCTCAGTGATTAAAATTATTAATTTAGAATGTTTTCCCAACTAGCGATTCGCAGCAGAGTGTGAAGCGGCTGGGATGAGAATCAGCACCTCTAAATCCGAGACTATGGTTCTCAGTCGGAAAAAGCTGGAATGCTCTCTCCGGGTCGAGAATGAGATCATTCCCCAAGTGGAGGAGTTCAAGTATCTCAGGGTCTTGTTCACAAGTGAGGGACGAATGGAGCGTGAGATTGACGGGCGGATCGGTGCAGCGTCTGCAGTGTTGCGGGCTCTGCACTGACCCGTCATTGTGAAGAAGGAACTGAGCCAGAAGGCGAAGCTCTCTATTTACTGGTCACTGAGCCACATTTCTCCTTCTGTCATCTAAAAGTACAGAAATTTTAAAACCTTCTAATAAACAGGGTCCTAGCTTGTCCTGGCAAAAGTCACGACAGTCATAATTGTCGCAGCCCGTACCCTCCACACATCAGACTGCAGAGACGGAACATGATGGCGGTGTGGAGGTACAGGAGGGAGAGAGGCTGGGCTCCGTCGCTTTGGCTGCTCTGGTGGGGGCGAGGTTCGGTGGCGAACTTTTGGCCGCTCTGGTGGGGGGGTTTATGGGGGACAAAAAGGGATTGGGTTGGGGGGTAGATCTGAGCCCAGTGTTGACCTGCTCCATCATCTGCTCAGTGAATTTCAGATGAGAGGAGGAAGGGAGAAAGGGAGGGTGAAGAGCGTGATGACCTGTCAGGGTTTTCAACCTAACTACTTCTGCATACTTTCACCGATTTCTACAATTTTGGTATCTAAACGTTCAGCTGTTTCAGAAGATTCTAGCTTTGACTTTTGGTATTTCTAACTTTTACACTTTTTAAAATATTTAACTTTTAGTTTTTGCTCCTTCTTGTTTTTTGTGAATGAGGAGCCAGCAGAGTGAGCACTGATACCTTCAGCTTTTTCTGATATTCAGCTAATTTCTTTCAAACAAATTCCTTTAACTTTCATACAGTTAAACTTTACCTGAAACTCTAGGAACATCTATCCTCTTTCAGCCAATGTAACTACCAAAGAGTTGACATTTACAGAAGTTCAGCTATGAGCCTCGAACCGAGAGAAACTTTTAAAATTTTCTCACTAACTCCAATGGAAAGTTTGGTCTGACACAGCAGACAGCTTCAACTGTGTTCAATCTGCTGCTGTTTATATATAAAAAATAAAAAAAATAAAAAATCTTTCACTCCATTGAAATAAAAACTACATAACCGTGTTCTTCTAACCCTTCTGGTGCTGACTATCTTCAAATTATTTTCATGGCTTATAGTTTATAGTTTTCTCACAGGAAGTCATAGTATCCTGTAAGGCATCTTCTCCTCCTTGTCCATATCTACTGTGTGAACTTGTTAAGTCGCAGCTGTTTACAAACATTCCTATAACTGTGAGGGCATCACTCTTCCACTCCTCTGCTACATATTACACAGCAGCCATTTTAACTATTACTCACTTGACCTTTCATCTTTTTTATAGAATATTGTGCTAAAAAAAAATTCAACTTTTCTTTTACTACTTTGGTATTTTCAGGTGTCTTCATTACTTAATCTTTGAAGTAAATTGTGAGCCCATTTCATTCCAGCCCATTGTCTCTTTTCTCCAGTTTTCTGCCTTAATCTAGCTCCAGCTCCTTTCAAATACCTTTCAGGCATTTTGAAACTTCGGGAAGTAACTTTCTGCTACATTTTCACATATTTCTGCATTGTTTCTCTTCTTTCTGCTAAATTTTCACTTTTGGTTTTGCATTTCTCTTCTTTTCTTCTTCTCCTTCTGTCGCTTTTAACCCTTCACCTTTGACTACTGAGACTTCTGCATTTTTCAACTCTTTAATCAATTCTTCAGTTCTTCCAATAGTTTGAAATCATTCCACTGTTGTCTTTTAACATTCAAATTCCTTCAACCCTTCATTTCTTCTTCTTTTTTTTTTTTCTTGGCATCTTCAGGTGTCTTCATTACTTCAACGTTGACGTAAAATGTGAGCCCATTTCATTCCAGCCCATTGTTCAAGTCAGCTGCTTTGAATTAAACCATTTCTTTATTTCTTCTCAGTGTGTTTCTCTGTTTCCTATTTAAGATCAGTTTTCTGGTGATCCATTTACCTTTTTCATGACAAATGTGTTGAAATCGTCTTCAGCTGTCACTTCTGCATTTTGAAATTTCAATTTAACGTTCCAAGTAAGCTGGCATATACATTCCATTTAACTATTTTAGAATGACTCAGCAAAAAAAGACTTCTCACTTTTTTCATTTTCCTTTAAATCCTTCTGTTGTTTTTAATCTTTCAACTTCTTCAATTAAGACTTCTGCAGTTTTTTCCAATGGGTTTAAATCATTCCACTGTTGTCATTTCAACTTCAAATTCCTTCAACCAAGACTACAGCAACTGTTTTTTCTGTTAAAATTGAAAGTTTTTCAGCTTTTTAGCATATTCGGCTAACCCCATTCGGCTCATCAGCATTCTCACTGCTGTTTCGCAGGAACAGCTTTTTCTAGTTACATTTGGCTTTCTGTAAGTGTCTGTAGCATTTTGGGCACGGATTGTGGCACATGAATTGGGGAATGATATGGTTTTCAAATGTAATTTTTATTTAATCTTCTTTCTCTCTTTCTTTTTTTAAATTTTTATTCATTTATTTTGTTTTCTTTTTTTTTGTTATTTCTTCCTGCTTCCTGTCCTGTTCCATTCTTTTTTTCTACCTTTTCTCCTTAATATTCAAAACGCCTCTTATTTTTCTGTTTACTTTTTATTCTTCTGTTTACAGAGTAGTGAAGATGGTGATAGTTTTTCTGTGACACCTGATGAGCTGTTCCTGAGAGTGGGAGAGGAGCGCAGCATTGTTGTGTCATTCAAAGCACATGACAACAGACTATGCAGAGAAAGGTAGACAAGCAAGTACGGAGTTAAAAAAGATTCTAATGGGATATAGTTGATTATTTTTGCAATAATCGGATTTAATATTTAAGTCCTGTAAAGAAACAAACCAAACTTTTTCAAATAATGTGTGAGTAAAGCCTTGCACACATTAACACTGGTATTTTCAGTTTTTTTTATGTATATAAAACAGAACACAAGAGCCTCCTTGCACAGGGTTGAAGTTTGCCCAAATTATTGTTCATTCCTGTTTTGATAATCCAAAGGTATTTTGTGTCCTATGCCACATCCCCTTGTCTGCTAAACTTTTCTGAATGCACCGATGGGTGATTTCACAAGAGTTTTCATAGAGACTAGCTGCAAGCAAAGGGACTCACTTTATGACAATAGACAACATTTTTCCTTCATTCTGTATCAACAGTCATCTAATTCTTAATGCCCCAGCAAGGTCTGATTGGGTCTCATGATCCAAAACTGGCCATGTTGCCAGCTGGTTCTGTTGGATTATGTAATCATGACCTCTGTTGGCTAATGTGATGCCTCCATTCTTGAATGCAAGTTGGCATTTAATTAAACAATGTGTAAACATGTAAAAAGTCTTGCTAACGACTTTGGCACCCCCACTATCTTGCTGGTGTCTCTCGTTGCCATGTGACAAAGGGGAAATGGGCTCATTTTCTGATGTCAAACCAAGGAGATGGCAGCACACAATCTGATGTGGCATATCAAGAAAACCTGACTACCCTGTTCACAGGATGTTAAGGATTTTCATTTTCTAGGACAGATGTACATAGAGAATACCAAATGCATAGAAAATCTGCTTTTGTCAAAATTATACATATACACTAAACTTACTGTGATTAATCTTCCCATTTCACAGTCTCCTCACCATCTTGGTGCTCCCATCAGGCCCTCAGTATGAAGTAACATTGAGAGGAGAAGTGGTAGACTCTAGGAAACCTGTCTACGGCCCTCATCTGACCGGTGACGTCCCACCAATCCTCTCTAATAAGCAGTTTGTGGCCTGGGGAGGGGTCACCCTGGGACGAGCTGTGTAGGCAACTTTTCATCTTTTCATTAATTTAACTGCTGCTTGGTTACAGAAACAACTCTTTCTAGGTATCAATTATTCATTGGAAAGATATCAATAAAAAAACTCAAGGCGCAGTGTTCCATTTTATTCTATTAAGGCTTGTATAATGTTATTCATGAGAGGGGACAGTGCGTCTACAGGGAGTTTAGTCCTCAGAAGCTATTTCAACATAATGCACAATTTATTTGTTCTCACTTAATAGAAGTAAATAGTGACACAACATAAAGAAAGTTGAACATACTTTTTATAAATTTGAACCAGGTTCAAGTTTAACTGGATTATTCTACACAAAGACTTTAGTAGAATTACTTCTGTTTTCAAAATGACTTTTTTTTAAGCAGTAATTATTTTGATTTTTACACATAACTTATATGCAGTAACTGCTGTGGCTACTAACCAACAGCATGGTTTTTAGCCAACAGAAGCTGGTGCTAAGGAACAACTCGACCAATGCCACACAGCAACTGCGCTTGCTTATTCGTGGTCAGGACCAGGATTGTTTTCAGGTACATACTATGATTACTGAATGTTGTGTTGTTTCAACATGTTCAAATAAATAACATCACAAGGAAAAAAACAAAGATTGTCATTTTGGTTTTTTTTTTGTTTTTTTTATCAAGGTGATTGTACAGATAAATGCATAGATGGAATTAAGAATGCTTGAGTTTAGTTGTTAACCTTATATTGACTCTTTTGTTTCTCAGCTTCAGAGTATGTTTAGCCTTGAAGAACGTCTCACCCGACATGGAGAACTGTCCATTCGTCCCAGAGAGGATGTGACGGTCCATTTGCTTTTTGCTCCCACAAGAGTAGCTTGCATGTTGGCTAAGCTGGAGATCAAACAGTCTGGGGTCTGGCCTTCACAACCAGGAGTCAAATTCACTGTGAGGATGTTGCTAATTATTATCTGAATAGATTTAATATTATTTTTATTTTTTAAAACCGTCTCTTTTGGTTTTGCAGCTGTCTAATTTTCTACAGCTCTTAAGCTAAAGTTTAATTCAGTCCTTTAATTCTCAGATTCCCCTTTCTGGCTATGGTGGGACCAGCAACATCATCTTAGAGGACCAAAGGAAACGGGCAGATGGCTATGTGGCAACACTGACCAATGTTGCTGTTGGTCGTGTCAGTAAAGTTTGTCTGTGTGTAAGGAACACTGGCTCCAGAGTGGCTTTCATCAAAGCTGTGGCCTTCTCAGATGTACCATCCAGATCAGTTATGGAGCCCAGCGTCATGAGCCTGGCCCCTTCACAATTTGTACTGAAGGAAAGGACACAAGAGGTAAGAGGCTGGCTGCTGCTGATGTTTGTCTTGCTAGTTCAGGAAAAATATCAAGCTGTGTCCAAGTGTGACACAAGAAATGAGAAATAGAAACTATAGCAGTTACGTTGGTGTAGTTTCTCAGTCATTCAGGTCATGGGAATCCTGACAGCTTGAGTAAGGGCACCTGGACTTGACTTGACTTGGTTGTTGAAAATATTTCACCTCTCATCTGAAAGACTACTTCAGTTGAATAACTAGTTGGTGGGGAGTATCGGCTTGTGAGTAGCTGAATGACCGTTCACACTCGTATTACTGACTCAACTGACTGTCGTATGGGTCGTAAGTCATTTTCTCCAGCGAGTTGTTTACCTGCCTGACCAAGCATGTTTTGTTCACGAGATCCAATGTTTGAATTGATGTGAGACCACCTGGGGAGGAGAGTTGAGACTGCAAGGTTCTGTGAAGGTGGTACCTTAGACCACTTTCTCTGTTCAGAGATGCTTTTTCCAGTTTAACATGGATTGTTTCTTTGACTCTTCTCAAACAATCGGTCTTCTCTGTCCAAGATACGTTGCTGTCCTCAGAAGGTAAACTGAGCTGGCTGTGCTATATACTTGCAAAGTGGTAGTTTAGTTTCCCCCTGTATAAAGTTCTTTGGACTCCTTACAACACTGCACATATAATGCCTCTGTTTGTGTTTGGGTGTTTTGTCTTTTGGTTGTGCTAGTGTCTGCCTGAGCGTGTTGTTGGCTTTTAAATATACCAGAATGTCATATTGTCAAAATATCCAAGTTTTTTTTTTTTTTTTTTTTTTTTTTTTTTTTTTAGATACTCCTGCCACACATGGAATTTAAAATATGTTTGTACTATTTTCTCTATTTGTGTTGTTTGATCCAGAAGTCTTGGCTTATTTGATAAAGACCCAGTTAATTCACAGATTTGAAGTGCTTTCTTGAAGTGTTAATGTTCCTTTTGTTGTAGCTTCTGTCTGTGGAAACGGTAATTGAACTTGAAATAGGCCGCAGAACTGGTCAGGGTGAAGCTTTTCCTGTTGTTTAAAGGGTCATCTTACTGCAGCCATTTTCTGATGGCCTCCATAGCTTCTGATACTGGTGTACATATGAAGAGGAAGGTTACATCGAAGAACACATTGCTTTCACTTGTGGTCAGTTTCAGATATTGAAATTCCTTTGCAAAAACTGAAGTTTGGTAGGAAACCTGCCACAACATATACCAGAGGAGCTAAGATTGAGGTGAGGTATTAGACCAATCCTTAACAGCATCAACTTGTTGCCCGAGTGGGACCCCCCCTCCCCTTTGCGTATCCTGAGAACTGCCATGTTCCCCTTGAACCCCCTTATTCTCATTTGTTCATGTCTTTCACATGGCCCTGTTACTGAAATCTTTGTTCTCAGGTGATCACTGTTTTAATGAAGTCCACCGAAAGAGAGCAGAGTCTGTGTCATTCAGCTAATAACCTGCTGGCTACAATCTGTCTGTTTTGTGGAGATGAAGTCTCCAGACAGCAATACAGGAGGTGAGAACTTGCAATATTTAGCTTAGGTTTATAGTTGATCTAATTTGAATTAGACTAATGATTACATATTAAAGTTTGAAGTATGAAGTTACCAAGTCTGGGAGTTAGTTGTGGGTTATTGATAATTAAATCGCAATGGTCATCTGGAAATGCTGTAGAAAAAAAAAGTCTTTATTTCTCAATTTTTTTTAAAATAATGACTTGGTAGCTCTGATTACTTCAGGAATAGTACAAAATAGTAATTTGAATAATTTTTGTTTTTTCTTTCAGATTGCTTGAAACCAAACCAGAAGGTATGCGGAAGGCCCTGTCTGAAAACAGTCTGCTAAAAAACATAGAGTTCAACGAAAAGTTCCTAGGAGAAGAAAGTGTTAAAGAAAGTAAGATGCCAATATCATGCTGCCCAAAATGTCCTTTTTAACTTTAAAACTCTTTATTTTGTGGTGAGTAATCTGCAGTGTTTCCACATTTAATTTTGCTGCTCTGTTGCTTCATTGTTAATAAATTTAAAGCCCAGCAGTTACTACAGTTGCTGATTTATGCAGATTTGATGGCCTGTATTTAGCTCCGTAAAGCTTCTGTTGCCCTTGTCAGATATGCAACATTTTCCATTAATCTGATCTGAGTCTGACCAAATATGTCACTTATCTGTAGCCTATGACCTACCCCAGCGTCCTAATGAGGCCCACATCTTCTACAGCAACATGAGTAGGGTGGTGGTATCATTACTGGGAAGTACAAAGAGCTCAGATTGTGAAGAGATTGAGCATACTAAACTGCTGCAGCACTCTACCATGCCCAGCTTGGAGTCAGAGAGGTAATGCCACCGACATCAGATATCATCAACCTACTGTAATACACAAGGATCAGTTACTTCAAAGTAGCTTTGTAAACATGTGTTTTTCAACTAACACAATTTGGGAAATGTATCAACTTTTTAATTTATATTTTAGATATCCATTTAATTTACTTGTTGCCGCTGTAGAGTTTCTAAGTGGAAAGGGCTATTCTTATTGTTTACATATTCGACAGCTCTGCTTTGTTGGGCTGGAGAGGAAAACCTGGAAGGGTTCTAATTTGATTAGTCTTTAAATAAGTGCATATGAAATCGTATGCATGGCACTGATTCAGCACTGATTTATTTATTTATTTATTTATGGAGTAACCGATTAAAGGCTTGTGGTTTGATTCCTGGATTCCCCAGACCACATATCTAAGTGTCCATGGACAAGACATTCAACCCCACTTTGCCTGTAACACTGACTTGTAAAATGTATGTAAAATCACCTTGAGTGGTCAACTAGACTAGAAAACCATCATATAAGAATTATTTTCCATTTTACCACTTATATTACTGTTCTGCCTAGTAATATCAGAATATGAATTTGGATTTATTTATTCACGCCCTGTTCTCAACATGTTTATACATTACTATTGTATATTGTTTTCACTGAAACAAAATCTCTCCATCCAGCTTATTGCAAAGATTTTTAAAAAAAAATTTTTTTATGCTTTTCTGCTGTGTTGGTCTGGTGTTGTTTTTTTTTTTTCATGCAATTTCTTACAAAATGCAGTTTAATGTTGTGCAATTCTTAGCGGTTTGCTGAATGGCAATATGTCTCTGGATGTGCTGCCAGTGAAGGATTCCCAGGGTTCAGCATTGAGACTTGCAGATCCTTCCTCAAAGGTACTTATAGCTGTTCTTAACAAGTGTTTATTATTGTTGTATTTTTTTTAAAACTGGACAAGAAGACCTTTGTTTCATTTTTTCATTTTGAAATTATTCATCACTTCCTCAGGCTTCAGAACACCTGCACACACCGTCTGAGTCCTGGATCATCCACCCGCAGCAACTTGTTCTTGCAGCTCCCGTCATCAGTGAGTTGTACCAAGATTGTGGAACTGTATCATGAGTGGTATTGGTCAAGTTACTTGCAAATAGTAATTAGTGATTACGTCTCTCTGCTGATTACTTATTTTCAAAAGTAATGAGTTACTTTAATGATTACTTTACTTGGTTACTTTTCAAAAACATGATGCACACCCTGAGTTTGCTATTAACCAATAGACCTTTTAGCCTAATTCTATTTTTTCTGCATATTCCATCATATAGAATTGAATCAAATGAAACAGTCCCTTTTTCCAAACGCCCGTCGCTCTTAAGTCTATTTTCACCTGTTTAGTAGGAGAGGGGCCATGGGAGGTTTGCCCGGTGGAATTGGATGTGGTAACTGCAGTGGTCATGTCAGTGGGGAGATCCGGGGGTTTCTTAATGAGTTTCACATTCCTGTGCTGCCTTGCTGGGTGCTTGCTGAGATTTGAGGTGGAATTTTTTTTGCTGTAGATAAAAAAAATAATGATCCATTCCCACACAGTGTACAACGGATGCTAATGTTTTTGTTACTTTTTACCGAGTCAAACTCAAAGTAATGTCAGTACTTCCAAGCATTAAAAGCTGCATGGTCCTGCTCTCTCCTACGCTCCATGTTATCTGTTGTTGAGCTACACACGCACCGACGTCGCACCGCTCATACATGATTGTCATGAGATACTCTCACAAGCAAAATTTCGGTTTTGTAATGCAGCCTGCTTGCGGGAAAGTAACAGTAATCTAATTACTGTTTTTGCAATTGTAATCCCTTACTTTACTCGTTACTTGAACATAGTAATCCAATTACTGTAAATTATAGACTATAGAGCGCACCTGAATATAAACCGCACCCACTAATTTTAAAAAGAAAATCCATTTTGTACTTGTAAAGGCCGCACTGGATTATAAGCCGGGGGTGTCCACATTGTAATATGAGATATTTGCACAGAAAGATGTTACGCATAAGGATTTTTAAACTTTTAATTAGATGCGTATGGTAACATAAACAAATACATACTACAAATGCTTTTTTTCCCGAACAGTGCCTGTAACACTGATGGGTTTTAACTTAAATATCTATCGGTAATGCACAAATACATGGCATAAATGCTTTTTTCAAACAGTGCCTGTGACACGACTGGTTTATTTATTTAAAAAAAAAAAAAAAGTCATTGATCGCCTTTATTTAAAAGCTGCAGCATATGCATTTCTTTGTTTTCCATGTTGAAGGTGAGTACAAATGACCGATTTACAATAATTTAGTAATGTAACTGTTTGATTTATCGTACAATTTCATTGGACCACTGTGAACTATTCGGTAATTTTATTGGTCTAATGTTACGAGGCAAAATATTTTTGGCGGCATGAAGAGAAGGAAAAAAACATATTAGTCGCACTGTATTATAAGCCGTGGTTCTCAAAGCCTGTGAAAAAAGTAGCGGCTTATAGTCTGGAATTTACGGTACTTCTAACGCGTTACTGCACATCACTGGTCATGAGTGAATTTAGTTTTGATTGTAGTTGATGAAACAACTGGTGATTTTGTTTTGTTTTTAGATGGTCCATCCGCTACCAGCCAGGTTCAGATACGAAACAATACTAACAGAGAGCTGAACTTTGATCTGTCCTGGCCTGCTCACTGCCTCACCATCACACCACAGCATGGACTTATTGAGCCTCAGTAAGAATATCTATTGTGTGGTTTCTAAGAGAGAAAATTCTAGCAAATGTACCTATGAAAATTGCAACAAGTTGAAACAAATATTTAACATGTTTCTTTTGTACAGAGACTGAATTGACCCATCATTTATAATAATAATGTAT
The DNA here is from genome assembly GCF_036924035.1 of Leuresthes tenuis. Taxonomy (NCBI): domain Eukaryota; kingdom Metazoa; phylum Chordata; class Actinopteri; order Atheriniformes; family Atherinopsidae; genus Leuresthes; species Leuresthes tenuis. Next base: position 31,803,212 of record NW_027325364.1, read on the forward strand.
TTATTATCTAAATACTTGCTACAGTCAAACTGTCATTATAGCTTCTCGTGATAAACATGAACAAAAAAGCCAAATCATGCGACTGTATATATGTGACAAAATTTTTTCAACCCATGTCTTATTTCTTGATTATTTGTTAACCAAGGTGCCACCTGCAAATTTTGATAAGCCCCAACCCCTCGCTAGCTAACAAGTATGCTCTGCTGCCATGGAGTGGACAGATATATGTCCAGTGTGATGGTCAACAGAAGGTATAGAACATTCACTTTTTGTCACCCAAACTTGTACAAAACCTTTTGTTTCAAAAGAAAAATAGTCACATTTTAAATGATCAGTTTGTAACAAATAAACCAGACTGTGTAGTGAGAAAGTGGACACTGTACATCCATGTAAGCAAAATGCAGTCTTGTAGTTTTTGAATATAATCAAGTGCTATGCGCTGTGATACTGGTTCAGTTCATCAAGGTCCAAATACGTCGGGACTTGGCTTTGGATATATCTGCAACCCCAGGAGATGCAACTCTGTCAGCCCTGCCTGTTCAGGACGCTACTCCTGTGCTACCTGTGGCCAGGCTCAGTTCAAAGCCCTTGCTAACTCCACAGCTACAACAGATGCCTCAGGCCTTGGTTGAAATTGGCAACAAGGCCATCATCTTCCCTACCACTCATGCAGGGGAGACATCAGGTATGAAGTTGTCTAAGCACCGGAGTGAAGTTGCTTTTTCTTTCTAACATTAAAACTCTACAGCGAATAAAATAGCCTCGTGTTTGAACACAATAATTGAAATACATAGATTGATTCTTATAGGAATTTATGCTTTATGAGTGTAGAAAAATGTATGTAGGATGCAAAATTAAAAAAGATTAGCGTGTACTCTGCATTAGGATGCTGTGTGTGCGTGCGTGTGTATATGACTGTGGGAGACTCAAGTCTCTTGTACTTCAGAGGCCCAGTTGGAGGTGCAGAATGGGAAAGTGGAAGTGAGGTGGTACTTGTCATCATTCGCTCCTCCATATGTAAAGGTGAGTTTTTTTTCTTCTTTATCTTTTTTTCTGAATTTTATTGTTGTTTTTTTTTTGTTTGTTTTTTTTTCCTTTTTAATATAATTTTCTTTGGAACAGATGTTTTTTTTTTTTTTTTTACTTTAAATTGATTTTTTTCTTGACTTGTTCACACTCATGATCACCAGAGGCCACAGCATGGCAGATATTGTTCTCACTCTGCAAGTGTATGACCTGTCTGAGACCCCAAGTAAGACTTGCACAGAAGCAGTACAACTAAATTAACTAAACACATTAAGGCAATAACAAAGTCAGCCTACTATCACCTTAAGAATATATCAAGGCTAAAAGATCTGATGTCTCAGCAGGACCTGGAAAAACTAGTCCATGCATTCATCTTTAGTAGGCTTGATTATTGTAACAGCATCTTTACAGGTCTGCCTAAAAAGTCAGTTAGACAACTGCAGCTCATCCAGAACTCAGCTGCTCGAGTCCTCACTAAGACCAAGAAAGTGGAGCACATCAGTCCAGCTCTGAAGTCTTTACACTGGCTGCCTGTCCATCAGAGGATAGACTTTAAAGTTCTGATGCTGGTCTATAAAGCTCTGAATGGTCAAGGACCAAAATACATCAGTGACCTCCTGACCCACTATGAACCTTCCAGACCCCTCAGGTCATCTGGATCCGGTTTTTTATCAGTTCCCAGAGTCAAAACCAGACATGGAGAAGCTGCATTCAGCTTCTGTGCTCCACATGTCTGGAACAAACTCCCAGAAAGCCTCAGATCAGCTGAAACACTGTGTATTTAAGTCCAGGTTGAAGACACACCTATTTTCAGCTGCATTTGAATAAGCTTGAGTTTCAAAACGGAATCATGTTTTAACTATTGATTTTATCTTTCATATATATAATTTTTTCTGATTTTATCTATAGTTCTTATTTCCTTCTTTTGTTTAAATTTTAAATCATGCTTTTTATTTCTTCTGTTTTAATGTCTCTGTGAAGCACTTTGAATCACCTTGTTGTTGAATTGTGCTATACAAATAAACTTGCCTTGCCTAAATTACAGTAAATTATATCTCAGCAATTTTAGTTATTTTTCAACTGTGCAATTGTTTTCCTATTCTGTCCTCTTAAACATTAGGAGGGAAAATAGACTTTTCATTACCATTTTAAAACTCTGGCAAATTCTTATGAACACAAAACCCTGCCTTTTTAAAAAAGAAAAAAATGTATGATATGATTGTTGGCTAAAATATTCCCAACACTCCTTAAGTTTACTAACACACATGTTAACACAACAAGCAGTGTTTCCATATACTTGGGTGAGATGAAATGGCAAACGACCTTCATGTCACAAAATAATTTTTTTTTTTCTCTTAATAGTGAAATTAGTAAGTGAATTTCCTTTGGGCTTTGAAATGTGCAACCAAACACAGGTCTAGAAAATAAGCATTTTTATATTTAAAAAAAAAAAACAAAGCAAAACAACAACAAAAAAAACAAGAATGAGGCAGGTCTTGCCACTGCAAACAGAAAACTTTTCAGCAGCCTTTATACCAACTTCAAACAATTTCCTAATTTTCAATGGCATAATTTCCCTATTTTGGAAATGTACCTAAAAATGATGTGCATCCCCCCCTTAAAAAAATTCTATCACTTAAAAAATGTAAAGAATGCTTTGACAAATGATTACCGCATTGGATGCAATTACAGCAGGGTTAACGATGATTAATTTTACATTTCATACTCGTACCATGTGCATTGTATAGTATATGTCCAAAGCACTGGAGTTTGAGAGGAGGGGAGAGCGACGTCTGCCCACCCTCTTTGGGGCTTAAGTGTAGCTCTTCTGCAGCCTGCGCCTGTTTCCCTGGTCCACCATAGCTATCCTTTGCCTGCTGTTGCAAACCAGGCTCCCTCCACAATCAAACTTGAATATTCACTGGACCATAGAATTCCAGTGGCTCAGCGGTTTCAGCTGACTTGACATTGGGGGGGGGGGGGGCTTGGAGAGTATCCTAATCAATTTCTTTATAAATGGATGGGTAACAGGACATTCCTTCTAGTTTTAATACTGTTTTCACATAATCTGTCTTCTTAGGGGGTTGACAAAACGGAAGAGGTTTACCGGGCAACCTACACTGCTTTTAGGTGTTCCAAGGTCTCAGGAACCCTTGGAGCCCATGAGAAGATGCAGGTAGGCTCCCACTTCCAGTCAAACTTATTTGTCACTTATTTAACTATTTAGAGCAAGTAATGGCAAAGGGACATGAAAGATTGCTATGGGTTACAATGACAGAAGATAATCCTATATGTTTCTTGTGACTGAAGAATAGTTGAATAGTTTTTGCACTAACACCCCCGTCTGTTATATTTATTGCATTAGTGTAACAGACTTTTCTATGTTGAAGTAGATTAAGTTTTTTTTCTCCTGCTTTCCCAGGTTCCTGTGACATTCCTGCCCAGAGACAGAGGGGACTACGTTCAGTTCTGGGACTTTGAGTGCCACCCTGTGTCTGAACCCCAGCGGAAAACTAGAATCCGCTTCCAGCTCTGTGGCTCTGTGAGGACTATATTATTGTTTTTGTTTTTAATGCTACATTTATTCTGTTTTTTTTTTTTGTTTGTTTTTTTGTTTTTTTCATGAACTTTTTAATTCTAAGCATAGGAGTTGCACTAAAAAATGTGTTCATTTTGGTTTATAATTTTCACTAATATTATTGTACAAGGTTAATGGTTAAATACTTGTGGTTTTTTTGCCACTTGGTCTGAACGGTTCTGAGTAGCTTTTCATATTTCATTTTTTTTTTTTGTCAGCTACAGGCATCTGAAAATGAGATACAACACACATTTGAATAGACTGTATTGCTACTATTATAAGTTATATACTATTGTCACTTATTAGTTAGATTCACTTTTAGTGTGTGTAACTTTTCTTCTAACACAATTTTATACATTTGAATAGAATCTATTTAAGCCGAAAGTGTACAATTTGAAATGTATAAATGTGGAATCCAGCTTGTAAAAAGGTTATTACAGCCTTTACAGTATTTTTCTAAAGAGTCCATTTATTTTACAAAAATGAAACCTGAAACTACGATTATTCACATGATCGAACCAAAGAGCTATGCTGCAGAACTCACTTGATATCAAAGATGACCCTGTTCAGTATCTACAAAATATGGTGCTTTAATAACGGAGTGCGTTTAGTCAAAGACTGTGCTGCAACAAAGAGTACAGGCTGTCATTCCTGCCCTCTGCAATACCCAAACACAGTTACAGTTTATAATTATGTTTCATTTTCTTTTTGGGATTCATAAAGCATCATTCAATTCAAACTCTTTTCTGCTCTGATTGTGGAATCATTAAGCATAAAGTTGTCAGTTTTATTTATTTAGTTTGTCCCCTTAAATCAGTCAATCAAAACTAACTATAGCAGAGCAAACTTCTATAGCGTCTGAATCAGAATAATCTGGGATTGTATTTGAGATTTACATATTGAAATCTTTTTTTCAGGTATGTACCCGATTTACTTTTGTGGCGCTAAATCAGTCCTATATAATGCATTTTCTTTTAATGTTTATATTGTTTATGTAAGAAGGGATGTCTTATAACCATTAACATGGAATATGCTCTGAAGGTGAACATTGTAAAAGCATTATCTTATCCTTGTCTCAAGGGACTGAAGTCTGGCCCACTGGAAGGACCACAGGAAGGAGACTGTTCTCTGGTGAAGACAGAAGCCACAGTAAAGAGCAGAAAGAGATCTGATGTCTCAGCAAGCAAAACCAGGTGGGTCCAGCGAGATGTAAACCTACATTGGATCTGTTCATTACATCTATAATATATTTAACAAGTTGGTTATTAATAGGTGTAGAAATTTTATAGGGGAAGACATTGTATACCACCCAGTACTTGGTTGAAATCTGTTATGTAATATTTATTTATTCCTGTTGTCTTTATTTCTCTTGTCATTTTCCTATGTATGCTCCTTAAGAAATAAAGAATTTTAATCTGATATTGAATGTAGTCCTTATTGGTTTGTCTGTAACACACTGCAATTCTCATCCTCAAATTTTAGTTATCTTTATAACTGGCACAATTTACAATTTTCAGCCAGGAGGAGGCCATGCGGAGGGGTGTGTATTCTCCACAGGATCTGTACACATTTCCAGACACTCGAGTTGGTGAGTTCAACACTCTGAAGGTCAACATCCGCAACAACTCATCCGACACGCACGAGGTGAGACCTTCCAAATTCTCATTTAGATGTATGAAAGCGAATTGTCTTCTTTTCCCCGTTTACCGCAGCAGGAAAAAGGAGCTGAACTCTCAGGTGCAGAAAGTGTCAGATCTATAAAAGGGAAAGGGAGTTCTATTCAAAACATGTCTGTTAAGATTAGACTCTGAAGTTTCTGTAGACAAGACCATGCCATGTCTGGCTTTGACTATCATTAAGTTCAGATTTTAGATTTTACAGTACAGATTGAGGTTGCCATATATTCACTGTTACTCTGTATCGGTAAACAAAGCTGCATGACTAACTTGATGTCTGTATACTGAATGATCAATGTTGTTTTAATGCCCAATATTTCTCACTGTGCTTTGCATGGACTTGATATTTGATGTGTGGCTTCTCTAATTGACTTGCAGCTGAAATTTGTAAAACCTAGGGAGCCCTACCACATCAAGCATTCCAAATATTCCCTGAGGTGAGTCATGATCATCCCTTACAGAGGTGCTCCAATCTACTCGTCTGTAGTAACTATAATTCTCATTGGTAATCAGTGGTTTAATTCACTTTAAATTAACTTTACCATTCTTGCCAATATCTGTTGGTCTACATGTTTTTATATATTTTAACGTAACGTATTAATGTTTTGTAATTGTATCATAGTTCATGTTTTCTTAAGGTGTGTTACATAATTTTCTTATTGCGAATGCTCTCTGTGGGAGATTTTATGAGATGGTGGGACCTGGAGGGTAATTTTGCTAAACACAGTACACTCTTTGGGCCTACAGGAGTACTGATGTTGTGCCCAACAAAGGCTTTGGGGAGGCTGCCTGGTCAAAGGTACTAGCTCTGTACTGTACTGATGAGGGACAGTGCTCAGTATGTGCATGTGTTTTTGAATGGAAAAGGTTTGTATAGTTAATCTAAATAGATAAGAACAAGATAATAGGGAAAATTAAATCTGACGTTCTCCACAAGTTAAAGCATTGTCACCCATAGCATTTATATGTCAAGTTGCCATGGCATGCAATGCTGCGTGTTGCACACCCTGAACCTGTCCCAGCTATGTAGTAGGGATGGGTGACATGGACTAAAAAATTTGTCCCGATAAATTCTGGTATTTATTACAGTAACAATAAAAATGACAATAAATAAACACCAATTCAGCCTAATCTTTTTGATAATAAATCTATCAGCAAAATACTAATAAAAAGGCTTAAGGGCATCTAAGCGTGCATTTGGATCATTCGTTTGAATCCTGCCTTCATCATAGTTGAGTTGCAACATCTTTCGCCAGGCACAATGCCACTGCATCCTTTAATTCTTTCCACCGTTTGCTTTGGTCATACGGTGTGGAATGAGCAAATGCATCGGCAAGTTTCGTCTAAGTTGATGGTTTCTTACTGGAGGCTTCTGCATCCTTACGCATTTTATGGCTATCTTCATACTCTGGTTTGTGCTTGTGTTTGAGGTGGTGGAACAAATTAATGGTGTTACCGTCCTTTGTAGGCACGATTTGTTTGCAAACCTTGCACATTGTGAATTGCTGCTCTGCCTTCCTGTTTATCAATATTCCACACGTGTTGGGCTGCGAGTGTGTCGCGCACATATGTACGTCATCAATGGGAATTTATAATTTTTATCGTGGGATGACATATTCTTACCCAGGGGAACGATTTTGATGATATATCGTAAACAATTACTTTTTGCACATTGCTACTATGCAGTAGATGTGGTGTGAGCCCACTGTGGACATATGATGGCCTTTTGGTGATCCCAGCATGTTGTGGCTCTTATCAGGGTATCTGCAGGTCTTCGTCTTTTAAATGTATAAGAAATTATTAAAAAGCTTTCATTTCAGGCGAAATTCTATCTGGCATATCTTTTTTTTTGTGTGTGTGTCCCATAAATGAAAGCATTAAACTATGAAATGCTTGCATATATAAAATGGGGAAAAATGTCTGAAAAAATATGCTCTTCATTAAGGTAAACGGCTACTGTCTATACATTGACTAAGGGTCATTATTGATATTATTCACACTGATAGTATGGTCATGAAATTCGTATTAAACTGTACACAATTTGCTCATTATAAGATCTGAAACTAGTAAATATAGTTTGGGGATTCCTGCAAAAACCATACAAATTACACTAATTTTCATCACATCCACACTGAATTGATGTATTTACTCATTATGCCCTTTACTTTACATCCATGCCAGTGTGCAACATTTGGTGAGCATGTGCATAAGAGCTGTTGTAAGTTGTTCTTTTTGTCATATTTTTTTTTAAGGTGAAATCTACACATTTTTTATTATCTTTTAAGGAAAAATGTGTATTTGTGCATGTGTTTTCTTTACTCGCGCCATAAAATGTTTCTATTATTTATCTTTTAACTGCCCTACTGTAATTCTTCTTGCTCATCCATCAGATCACAGCATTACCTGAAGCTACCTGTCAAATTCAAGCCCAGTACAGCGGGCAGACACACTGGCTTGCTGCTCATCCAGTCAGAAACGAGTGGAAGTCTTGTAATTCAGCTGACTGGTGAGGCATTGCCTTGAATTCTCCAGCCACCATCATATGCCACCTCCTCATGCTGTCCAGTGGCTCTACTGTTCACCATGAAACAAAGGAGCGCAACAAGGAAGAAGAGGCCAACCCACAAACTGCTAAAGATCAAATAAAAGCAAGCTTTGACTAAAATCCTTCCTTTACATAATTTGGGGATTTGTAGATGGTTTCTGATTAAGTGGAGCTTCGTTGGGCACATTCTCATGTACCTACTGAGAAGGCACAGGTATTCTCTGATGGCCCACAAAAAAAAAAGAAGCGAGATGGTCAGAAAGCTTTTCAGAAAGCTAATGGCAATTGTCACTTGACTCTAGATCTGGTATTTGCTTGATCCTTTAGTCATATCACAAAGCAGCATTGTTGCTCCCACAACCCCTGTCAGACAGTGGCAGTACCCGTGGAGATACATTTGGGATTACTTGCAGTTGGTCACACAGGAATGCCTTTGTCTCTTGTTTGCCAACAGGGCTGCAGGGATTTTGTCTTTTGAAAAGCTATAGTGTTATTGTTTTTTTTCCCTGTTATTACATTGTGGAAGTCTGAAAAAGAAACTCTTTGTCTCAAAAGCTGATTAAGTCATTTCTGTATGATGATTGTCAAGCAACCACAACATATTTATAAATCTGTTTTTATGGATTCAGTCCATTTTTGAATTACTGCTCTAGATCTGTCTACATTTCATAAGATTTTTCTTATCATCTGCACTGGTGTGGTTTCTATGAAGATGGCTCTTCGAGTCCACCTGCACAGTAGTCTTTGTCGATACCATGTGTTGACATACCAACAACTTCTAAGACTCATTCCAAACAGCCCGGATGTATGGAATTAAGTCCTGATCAGGGCAGCTCACAGCAACATTTGGGTTGTTAATGACTGTTATTCAATGCTAAAAGAGTTTCCTTTGGTGGGGCTTTTGTTGGGCAGCTTGCCAGGTCTGCTAAGTATGGTTACCATGGCAAAACGGTGTCAATCACCGTTCAAGTCACAGAAAATTGGCTCCCTGTTTCCTATTTTGGCTCTCGGGCAAGTGGCCAGAATTCTTTGGGGGATCACCTTCTATTATCAGTTTTGGAACTGGATTGGCATGAGGAAATGTGTGCAAACTTCATCAAGAATGCATTGTTAACCTGTTGGATCCCACACATTGTCACAATAAGTTTGAAGAACTTTTAATATTGAGGCAGTATTCTGTCACAGGTAGCTCCAGACCTCCATCTGGACGCTTAGATTTACGATTTGCACTGTTATGTAACATATTGTGTGTACACATTTTTTAAATAAAGTTTTTTTGATAAATAGCTTTGTTTTTTGTTTTTATCCACATTGCAATAGAGAGGTAATTGGATCGTAATTGGAGGTAATGTATCCAATAAATGTTTTGAATATTTTCTTAGAATTATTTCATTTCTATTAATTCAGCTACAGTATATTTAATGGTTCAATGATGACAACTGGATGTTTCTTAAGGATGGCCCATTAGTTGGTAGAGGTGTGTGACTCAACAAGTGTGCCAAGTTATTTAGTAGTGGAAGACCAATGTTTTCTGAAACATATGTTTGTTCATTCAAAGATTCTCTTAAAAGATCAGTAATAACATAACTAGAAAAAGCTGTTCCTGCGAAACAGCAGTGAGAATGCTGAAAAGCTGAATGGGAATAGCTGACCATGCTGAAAATAGGGAAAATTTAGCAGAAGTCGAGTGAGTAAAAGTTAAAATGGCTGCAGTGTAATATGTAGCAACGACACTGATCATTTTCATCTTTTTCTGATATTGAAAGGAATTTCTCAAGTTGACCCCTGCCAAATCTGACCAGTGATGACATGTTTAGTCACATGTCCTCCATCAATTGCTGGTTGTCTAGATGGTGTCCAGCAAACAACGTGGGCTACATGGATAACTGGCAATCTTTCTGGAGAAAACCTGGTCTGATGAGGAGAGACGGCATCCATTCCACTTTGGAAGGAGCGGCAGAGAAACTAGTTCATGCATTTGTTACTTCAAGATTGGACTACTGTAATTCCTTATTATTGGGCTGTCCCACATATTCTCTGAAAAGCCTCCAGCTGATCCAAAATGCTGCAGCCAGAGTTCTGATGAGAACTAACAGGAGAGATCATGTTTCTCCAGTTTTAGCTTCTCTTCATTGGCTCCCTGTTAAATTCAGAATAGAATTTAAGATTCTTCTTCTCACATATAAAGTTCTTAATGACCGAGCTCCATCATATCTTAAAGATCTCATTGTAAGGTATTTTCCGAACAGAGCACTTCGCTCCCAAACTGCAGGTTTACTTGTTGTTCCCAGAGTTTCTAAAAGTAGAATGGGAGGTAGAGCCTTCAGTTATCAGGCCCCTCTCTTGTGGAATAAGCTGCCAGTAAATGTCTGGGAAGCAGACACCCTTTCCACTTTTAAGATTAGGCTTAAAACTTTCCTTTTCGATAAAGCTTATAATTAGGGATGGCTCAGGTAATCCTGAAACATCCCATAGTTAAGCTGCTATAGGCATAGACTGCTGGGGGACCTCATCTGTCACACCTTTCCTCACTTTGCTCTCTTTTTCCCCCCGTTTAATTTCACAATTGATTTTATGTACATGTGACATTATTGTGGTTATTAACGTATGTTTCCCTGTTCCAACAGATATCCTTTGAATGGTGTTATGGTGTTTTCCCCCCCTCTTTTCCCTCTTTTCTGTCTTCTCAAACCCCAGCTGGTCGAGGCGGATGGCCACCCTTCCTGAGTCTGGTTCTGCCAGAGGTTTCTTCCTGTTAAAAGGGAGTCGTTCCTTTCCACAGTCGCCACAGGCATGCTCAGGACGGGAGATTGGACTGAAGACAAGTTTCGGTGCAATCTGTTGGTTTCCTTAGCTAGGATATTAATTTTTTGAATTGGCTCTATATGAATTAATTGGATTATGATTACAATGAATTGAATTCCAATTGGCTTGAATTTGACTATATTACTTAAGTGCCTTGAGATGACAATTGTTGTAATCTGGCACTATATAAATAAAATTGAATTGAATTGAATTGAATATCTTTGCTTCTGTAACTAAGGAGTCTTATGAGGAATTATACATTTGTTCAAAATTACTTACCATAAAGTCAGGTTGAAACTCAATCCGCTGTGCCCGCCAAGCTTGCCTGACATCATCCTTTTCAGATCTACCATTGCAGAATGACGTCACTGTTTACTTGATTTTTTAAGTTACGTCTCAAATAAAATTGAGTTGAATTCTATAATAATTGCACTTATTAAAATTAATTGCTGTTTGTAGTGTATTATCAAAAATGTTGTTGAAACATACAGTGATTATTACAAACAATTTAAACCTTGTAATCTCTGTCAAATATTATTTTTTTCAAATGAAATTAACTAAATTTATATATGTATATTGCACACAAAGATTCCTGTTGGAATTCTACAAATGAATTTTGATGTAGTCAAATCAAATACTCATAATGATATTCAGCAGTTTTATTAAGTATACATACCTATATATCACTGTCACATTTACTGTGTCCTTGAATCGTTTTTTTTAGAGTGTACCCATCATACACACATACAGATTTTAACACCAACTAAGCTAGGCCTCCAAAATTTTTTTTAGACTAGTTGAAAAATTCCGTGGCATTAATGTCCCAGCTCAGAGACACATTATATAGTGTACATATGCGCCACAGCTAAGACATTTATGTAACTATTCAAATGTCATAGCAACAGCCTGATGCTGTTGCTAAGCTAAATGCTAAGTGGCTAACACAGCAGGGTACCTGGATGTGTCTTCTGCTTCTCAACTAATAGTTATTTGACCATTTTGGGACACTTGTACTACGTAGAAAACACTGAACTTTCAACCCATGATGGTAAAGAGAAAAAGAAAAAAAACTAAGTTATGACACCACAGGAGAATGAACGTACTCTGTCCTAATGCAGTAGCACACTGTAAATTTGACACCTTTTTATCCCAATAGACACAATGTAACGGGAGCGCACCATAAACAATACATATACTTCCTATATTTAATTTATTCTTGTTTATACCCACGTAAAAAACTATTTTGATACCCCAACATCTGTGGCAAGATGAATCATTAAGGGTTTATTATGACTTGACATCTAGTATGGGTTAGGTGAATAAATCTATCACAATGACCCCCTCGACTCATCCAATCATAAGCCAGTTGAAATTGGGGGGGAGTCCGGAACAAGCCAATAAACTGTTTTTCAATAGATTTGATGAGAGTGCTCTGGACTACCCCTCCCCCAACTCCTCCACAACTATCCACCTTCAAACCTCCAGCCCTGCTGTCCACCCTCCCCCATCATTCCTCCCTGACTATGTCTTACCTGTTCTTTCTCCCCCACCAACACGCACGACACACAGACCTTCACAGCAGAGCAGGTGGGGAGGGAGCTGTGCAGACTCTGCCCAGGCAGGGCAGCAGGTCCCGATGGTGTCAGCCAGAGGGTCCTCAAAACATGTGTAGCCCAGCTGAGTGGAGTCCTGCAGCACATTTTTGACATGAGCCTGAGTTTGGAGAGGGTGCCTGTGCTGTGGAAGGCATCCTGCCTGGTTCCAGTACCAAAGAAGGTGCGTCCCAGCACCTCCAATAACTTCAGACCGGTGGCACTGACGTCCCACCTAATAAAGTCCCTGTAGAGACTAGTTCTGTCACTTCTTAAGCCCCAAGTCAGCTTATCAGTGGATCCTCTTCAGTTTGCCTACCAGCCGAGACTTGGAATGGAGGACGCCATCATCTTCCAGCTCCACCGTGCCTGTACCGACCTGGACACCCGTTTTTTTATTTCTCCAGTGCGTTCAACATTTTCTGGCCTGCCCTGCTGGGGAGTTACAGACTACCTGACGGGTTGTCCACTGTATTTCAGACTGCAAGACTGTGTGTCTGACACTGTGGTTAGCAGCACAGGGGCCCCACAGGGAACTGTTCTCTTCCCTTTCCTGTTTCCTGTTGTGCACCTCTGACTTCCAGTTCCACTCTGAGTCCAACCACCTGTAGAAGTTTTTGGACGACTCTGCAATTATTGGCTGTGTCAGTGAGGGGAAGGAGGAGGAGTACAGGGGTGTTGTGGATTCCTTCATTTGGTGGTGTGAGACTAACCATCTGCGTCTTAATACCACCAAGACAAAGGAGCTGGTGGTGGATTTCCGCAAGAGGAAATCTGCCCCCACACCCATTTCCATCAATGGTGAGACTGCGGGAATGGCCCAGGATTAAAAATACCTTGGAGTACACCTGGATAACAAACTGGACTGGGCCAAGAACACGGAGGCTGTGTACAAGAAGGGTCAGAGCTGGCTCTATTTCCTGAGGAGGCTCCGGTCTTTCAATGTATGTAACATTATGCTGAGAATGTTCTACCAGTCGGTGGTAGCCAGTGCCATCTTCTTTGGTTTGGTGTGCTGGGGCAGCAGGCTGAGGGCAGCAGATGCCAACAAGATCAACAAGATCATCAGGAAGGCTGGCTCATCAGGAGAGCTAACAGAGGGATTTCTACACAGGCACTCTACTGGGACCACTTCATCCACACGCCCCCTTGAGCACAGTTTATTTACTCCTTGCTCTGTGACAGTCGGCTAACTTCACACGGAGTTTGCTGCTGATAGTTTTGTGCAACATGGCAGGATATTTATCAGATTTTGTCCTAGTAGTGGTGTGTGTAGAATTTCCTCCGTTAGCTCTCCTATAGCTGCAAGTAGCCACATAACAGCACCTATGAGCGAATAGAGCAATAGTACACATTCGTTCATTCATTCTTAAAGTATTGGTGAAATAAAGACAGATAATGCCTTATTTAGAGGCTGCATCGTCTAAGCCCCGTTCACTCCGTTATATGGATCTCGAGTTATCTAAATATCTTCCGAAGGACGCAGACTTTCGGCAAACTGTTTTCGGTGAGTAGATGAACGTATTTCATGCCAGAAATAAGGTCCAGGTTTAAAAATACCGGAGTTCCCCTTTAACACCACAGGCAGCACTGGATCGGTCATCATGTTTTGCGACTCTTGCCTGGAGCGCCATATTACCCAGAGCCAGCCCTGCTCCCGAGTCATTAAAAAAGAATCTTGAATTTTGAACGATTGACTCATGAATCGCACATCAGGATGCTGATTCAGGAGAAGACAAGTTGTCTGTATCAAATCAGCTGCTTGATGCAAATGAAGAGCTGTCATCTAGAGACACACAAATGACAATTGACAAATGTGGACAATTACTGAATCCCAGAGGAATTTGGTTTAAGATGAACTCTACTTCTACTCTACTAAATTAATACACAAAGCGTTCCAGGTCTTAAAAGTCCGTTTATATGAGGACAGGGATAGCATTGGCTCAGATAGTGCTGTAGTCTGAAATGTTTAAGAAGTTCTAGTCTACCTGAAAGAGATGACATTCCTTACACATTTCTTTAAAAACAGTAGCTAAAAAAAAACTGTTCTGATCTAGGTTTGCTGGACCCTGGCACAAATATATCTAAACATGTTAAGCAGAAAGAACAACTCAGTTGTTCAGCAAAAAATACTCTTAGGTCTGTGGAGTATTTGAAGACCACATAATAATTAAGTCTCATGTCTTCCCTTGGAATTCTATTCAAAATGAAGTCGGGAGGGAGAGAGAATGAGTGAGCTGTGAGCTGCCTGTGAACCACGAGTTTAGTCCTGAACTGTGGAGAGCAGCGAGTTTCTACGAGTCGGGAGGGTGAATCGCAAGTTGGGTATGATGAGTCCTGAATGGTGCGGAGCAGCGAGTTGGCGAGTTTCTCGGGTAAGGGAGGGGCTCCATGAACTGGGAAGGAGAGGAAGTGAACTGTGAGCTGGAGCAGAGCTGTTGCTTCAGGCACGGAGCTAATACAGCAATTAGCTTGATACGTTTACGCAATTGCAGTTAGCATAACAGTTTTGTGAGATGTCTCCTATTTGCAGGGGTGGCAACACCCATTCCGAAATCCCGCCATTCCGACATCCCCCTATTCCGACATCCCACCATTCCGACATCCCACCATTCCGACATACCACCATTCCGACATGCAAACGTCCCACCATTCCGACATCCCACCATTCCGACATCCCGCTATTCCGACGTTCAAATGTCCCACCATTCCGACAAGGCTTTCCGTATAAGGAAATGTGTGTTACTCAACAGGTGAGTCCCTTCTTTCTGTTCATGCAATTTATATGTTTAACACATGTTTATAGACAAGCGTTATTAAAAACACAAAGTCTCGGCAACTGGAGGAGGAGAAGCAGTCCGCGGAGGTTTTCAATCACACACTCCAATGCCACTTGTTTCAACTTCCGAAAATTTAATCCAGGAAAAAAAGGCTTACAAACATGGACCGAAACGGCTCCATAACACGCACAAGAATCCAAAAGAAACGAAAGTTAACTAAAAGAAAGCAAATAAACAGTATGAAGTGGTCAAAATTGGTTTTACGCATGCCTATGTGCGTCTGGCACATGCGTCTTCGGGCTCTCCCACGATGGTTTGTGGATGAAAGCTATATGTTCAGCTGTAATGTCATGTAAAAACAATCTCTACATGACATTTACTCCCAGGTGTGACCAGTTAGGTCCTTAAGATATCAACAGGCTGTATAAAGCCTTGCGCAACGGCTGTGTGTTTGTGCCAAATGCGCAAAGCCCATCCGCGCTTCCCAAAATTGGAGCGAGTACTCATAAATCACGTGAATAACATGAATAAACGTTTTTACTGCATTTTGTTGTGTTTTATACGTTCTATGCTGTCATTTCTCTCTTCTCCTATTGGCAAGGCAAGGCAGAGTGCTCGCAACTGTGTCCTGTGCAGTAGCCGTGATATCTGTTATTGCAATTATTACTTTTGCATATGATGACAGCGTGCAAAAGACGCATGGGCTCTGTGGAGAGCTCCGCTCCAGCTGGCTGCTGTGACAGCTCACTGACACTGTATTTCTGCTTAATCAGTTTCAGTCTCGCCAGAGTTACATTAATATCTGTATTTTTATATTTGAAATTCAGGGGATTTTGATAATAGATTATTAAAGTTTGTTTGCGAGGCTGTGGCCTCTGCATGTGCAGAGCTTGTGCGCCAAACTTTAGGGCGTATTTGCGCCGGCATATCATTAGTGCAAAATGTTTTGGGTAAAAAATAGGCTATTAAAAGGAACTGTCGGAATGGCGGTATGTTAAAAAAAAAAAAAAACATACCGCCATTCCGACCATAGGAGGAAAAAAGTGTCGGAATGGCGGGACGTTTGATAAAAAATTAAGTGTCGCCATTCCGACAATTGGAGACCCATGTCGGAATGGCGAGATGTCGGAATGGCAGCATGTAACCTATTTGCAGTTAGCTGGCAGTAGCAGTAGTAGAGTCAGTGAACGAGTTTATGGAGACACTCATGGGGTTTACATGATGAGATTTACTCGATTATAGCTATAGTTTGGTTATACTTCTTATCTGAGCAAGGGTAATTATCCTTGGATATATAGCAGTGAATGAATCGAATCACTGGCACAAAGCATGCCATACCCCAGTACAATAGGTGTCACTGTACCCATTTAACTATCGCTAATAGAGCCACTTCCTGTTGACGTCTTCACCACCAACAACAACAACAAACTCAGGCATTCGAGATAGATGGCGAATGAAAAGCAAGATGAAGCGGTTTGAGTTATCTTGGGGTCTTAATTCTATCGCATGTAACCGCACTGAATGACTCGTAACTTCCGAGTCAGTAAAAAGAATCTCAAGTTTAAACAATTGACTCATGAATCGCACATCATTAGTTTGTATGAAGTCAGGGCTAATCTGCTGGACAATACGTTGCACACATGAAATGCAGAAATGTTGAATTTTTGGGGATGTCGAGTAAGAGTCTTCAGTTTTCTTTAAATTTTAAAACATGCTGTATTGTGCTCCTCTCTCCTTTATAGAGAAGAATTCAGCCTCTCACAAAATACCACTGCTGTCATTTCAGTGCTCAAGCATATCAAATTTTATTGCATTTTAATTTATATCCTCTTTCACCCACTTATCAATTTTTAATTTTTTTTTTTTCAAATCTTTATCAGTAATTGTCTATAAAGTGCTGCAAGCTGTTTCCTCTGCTGTGAAGTTATTACTAGATGAAAGGCTCTAGTTGCTGATTTACAGATACAATGTTGACGCTTTAGCCTCTGCGAAGACACATTCAAAAATCCTGCCTCCCGATTTCTTCACACCATTACTGTTTGGTCTGGTATTGAGAGGTGACTGTGTAGATATGAGTTAGAAAATAACTTCAACGTGGAGCATACACATTTTCCCCCATATGACCATCCAGTGATGGTTCCACAAGCAGTAGGTACAAAGTTTTGTGCTTCTGCCAAAGAAATGTGCACAATCACAGCAAAACACTAGATGTGAGCACACCCAGATTGTGGTATTTTTCCATTTCATTTAGCATCAGAGATTGGATATACGGTATAGGAAAACAGAAAGTAATATCTCCTCATCCCTCAGTGATTAGATTAAGTTTCTGAATGGTTTCTTCTCACTGCTGCTTAGGAGATGAAAGTTCCCAAAATGAGGTGTCACTATGAATTACAGGAGCAGCTGAGGTGCATTGCTCCTCCACTGGCTAAGCCTACCCATCCTCATGGCATCCACACTAATCAGTCCTGATTGAATCAGAGATTGGTGCTGATGCGGTGTTTTTGTCAAAGGCTTGGCTATAGGAGTGTGGTTGATGGGAATGGAATAGGAGTTCAAGGCAGATTCATGCATCCCCACACAGAATCTACGAGTGGAAATAGAGGTTAGAAATACAGGCATGTGCAAGGGAAACTGTGCGTCCAGTGGCAGGGTGCATGTAACAACAACAAAACATACAGCATTTTGTTCACTGGCAATACTCATGACATGCCAATGGATGGACTTATGCAACATGTCCATTGTCACTTGGTTGGATACACTGGCATTACTTTTCCATTAAAATGGTCCTTTTTGGATACGTTCCCCGAAAACATACAACATATGACCTCTGGACATAAAAAAATTGGGCATATTTAGGGTCTGACTGACTTCCCATATTTTTTTGTTCCAAAATCGAATCATAAGCCCTATTGTGGCCGCAATGTGTGGTCAGCCCCTTTGTCAATGTCTTTCGTTTAGAAGGTTAGAAATCTAGGGGTAATATTGGACTCGGACCTGAACTTTAACAGCCAGATTAAATCAATAACATCAGCAGCTTTTCACCATCTAAAAAACATTACCAGAATCAAAGAAATAGTGTCTAAACCAGACTTAGAAAGACTAATCCATGCATTTGTCTTCAGCAGGTTAGACTACTGTAACGGCCTGCTCACTGGGTTCTCTGTAAGACAGCTGCAGTACATCCAGAACGCTGCTGCTCGAGTCCTGACTAGAAACAGGAAATACAACCATATTGGTCCAGTGCTCAGGTATCTGCACTGGCTTCCTGTCGCTCAGAGAATAGACTTTAAAACAGTTCTGCTCGTGTACAAGTCTCTTCATGGTCTAGTGCCAAAGTAGTCAGATCACTCTGACATGTTAGAGCCATATGAACCAACTCGGACTCTGAGACCCTCAGGGAGGGGTCTCCTGGTGGTGTCCAGAGTCAGGACTAAACAAGATGAGGCTGCAGTTCATGTTTATGCTCCTAAAATCTGGAACAGTCTTCCAGAAGATGTGAGACAGGCCTCAACTCTGACAATGTTTAAATCCAGGCTGAAAACAGTTCTATTTAGCTGTGCATATGACAACTGAAAGTATTTTATCTGCTCTCTTTGCTTTTAATTTAATTAATTAATGATTATTTTTTATGTTTTTCTAAATAATGTTATTTGCCTTCTTGTGATTTTATGTACCTGTAAAGCACTTTGAATTGCCTTATGTAGGAATTGTGCTCTACAAATAAACTTGCCTTGCCTTTCGATCAGGCTGCCATTTGGGGTGCAGTAAGGAATTCGCCAGTGTTCTGACCAAACATGCTAACATGTTGAAATATCCTACCAAAGCTGAATTTAAAGTGATATCTGATCTGTGCTACCCCATCAGAAAATAATACTGCACATATTTTTCATACAATTCAAAGTTTTCTTCTTGCAAAAAAAGTTGTTTGAAGATCATTATTTCATATAGGTACAGTCACGAGAAATGATGTCATGGGTGTTCAAAAATCAAACAACGGATATATCTTAGTTGGTAGGATGTTACGACAGTGTAATTTACTCCATCATAGTATATATATATATATATTTATGCAGGTAGGATAACAACCTCAATATATACTATATTGAAAAATATTTACTATATCCATAGGTTGGCCTGTGAAATCTAGAATATTTTTTATTTACTACACATCCCACAGGTATACTGTTGGTAATTGATTCTTGATATGTTTTACAGATTCAAAATGGGCCCATCGGTGGAAAAAAAAATCGCACTGCACCTTGAGGGAAAATATATACACATAAAGAACATTGTAATATAAACATGTAAATCTTAATCGAAGCTATGACACTTAAGCATTTTACACTAAAAGAAGATAAAACATGTGAAACACTACCAATTACATAATTCAGTTTATTTAAATTCAGTTTAATTTATATAGCGCCAAATTACAACAATTGTCATCTCAAGGCATTTAATAATATAGTCCAATTCAAGTCAATTAGAATTCAATTCATTGTAATCATAATCCAATTATTTCAAAATAATCCAATTCATTCATGTAGAGCCAATTCAAAAACTATATCCTAGCTAAGGAAACCAACAGATTGCACCGAAACTTGTCTTCAGTCCAATCTCCCGTCCTGAGCGTGCCTGTGGCGACTGTGGAAAGGAACGACTCCCTTTTAACAGGAAGAAACCTCTGGCAGAACCAGACTCAGGAAGGATGGCCATCCGCCTCGACCAGCTGGGGTCTGAGAAGACAGAAAAGAGGGGGGAAAAACACCATAACACCATTGAAAGGATACCTGTTGGAACAGGGAAACACAAGTTATTAACCACAATAATGTCACATGTACATAATATCATTTGAGAACTTAAACAGGGGAAAAAAGAGAGCAAAGTGAGGAAAGGTGTGACAGATGAGGTCCCCCAGCAGTCTATGCCTATAGCAGCTTAACTATGGGATGTTTCAGGGTCACCTGAGCCATCCCTAACTATAAGCTTTATCAAAAAGTAAAGTTTTAAGCCTAATCTTAATAGTGGAAAGGGTGTCTGCTTCCTGGACATTTACTGGCAGCTTATTCCAAAAGAGAGGGGCCTGATAACTGAAGGCTCTGCCTCCCATTCTACTTTTAGAAACTCTGGGAGCAACAAGTAAACCTGCAGTTTGGGAGCGAAGTTAGTCCTGTTAGTTCTCATCAGAACTCTGGCTGCAGCATTTTGGATCAGCTGGAGGCTTTTCAGAGAATATGTGGGACAGCCCAATAAAAAGGAATTACAGTAGTCCAATCTTGAAGTAACAGATGCATGAACTAGTTTCTCTGCATCACCCTGAGACAGGATGTTCTTGATTTTAGCAATATTACGAAGGTGAAAGAAGGCAGTCCTAGAAACCAGTTTTATATGTGTGTCAAATGATAAATTCTGGTCAAAAATAACTCCAAGGTTCCTCACTGTAGAACTAGAAGCCAAGGAAATACCATCTAGGGTAACTATATAACTAGACAATTTCTCCCTGAAGCGCTCAGGTCCAAAGAGAACAACTTCAGTTTTGTCTGAATTTAGAAGCAGACAGTTCTGAGTCATCCAGGTCTTTATGTTTTTAAGACAGGCTTGTAGTCTGACCAACCTATTGGTTTCATCTGGTTTCATAGACAGGTACAACTGAGTATCATCAGCATAACAATGGACATTTATGCCATGCTGTCTGATAATGTTACCTAATGGAAGCATGTATAAAGTAAAAAGAATCGGTCCAAGCACAGGACCCTGAGGAACTCCATGACTTACTCCTATGTGTGAGGAAGATTCTTCATTTACAAGAACAAACTGGAATCTATCAGATAAATATGACTTAAACCAGCCTAATGCAGTTCCTTTAATCCCAATAACATGTTCAAGTCTCTGTAACAGAATGCTGTGATCGATCGTATCAAATGCAGCACTGAGATCCAACAGGACGAGCACAGACACAAGTCCGCTATCAGAGGCTAAGAGGAGATCATTGGTAACTTTCACCAGTGCTGTTTCTGTGCTATGATGCACTCTGAATCCTGACTGAAACTCTTCAAACAGATTATTTCTATGTAAATGATCACAAAGTTGAGCTGCAAATATTTTTTCAAGAACTTTAGACAAAAAAGGGAGATTGGATATAGGTCGATAATTAGCCAACACTTCTGAATCAAGAGTAGGTTTCTTAAGTAAAGGTTTAAATACAGCAACCTCGCGAATACAAGCAGCCGAAATGGGTTTCCTCCGCAGGGTGTCTGGGCTCTCCCTTAGAGATAGGGTGAGAAGCTCAGTCATCCGGGAGGGGCTCGGAGTAGAACCGCTGCTCCTCCGCATTGAGAGGAGTCAGATGAGGTGGCTCGGGCATCTGGTTAGGATGCCCCCTGGACGCCTCCCTGGGGAGGTGTTCCGGGCACGTCCCACTGGGAGGAGACCCCGGGGAAGACCAAGGACACGTTGGAGAGACTATGTCTCTCAGCTGGCCTGGGAACGCCTCGGGGTCCCCCCGGAAGAGCTGGAGGAAGTGGCCGGGGACAGGGACGTCTGGGTTTCTCTGCTCAAGCTGCTGCCCCCGTGACCCGACCTCCGAATAAGCGGCAGATGATGGATGGATGGATACAGCAACCTTAAAAGTCTGAGGTACATATCCTATCAACAAAGACTGATTGATCAAATCCAATATGGAAGTATTGATTAAGGGGAAAACCTCCTTGAACAGTCTGGTTGGGATTGGGTCTAAAATACAAGTTGATGGTTTAGAAGAGACTATTGCTGTTGTTAGCTCAGAACGATCAAATGAGCAGAAACCGTCAAAATACAAATCAGGTTCTAAAGATACTTCTAAAGCTGCTCTACTTGATGATACATCAGTGATAATAGTGGGAAGGATTCCATTAATCTTCTCTCTGATAGAAACAATTTTATTGATGAAGAATCTCATGAAATCATCACTGCTGAGAGTTAAAGGAATACATGGCTCAACAGAGCTCGGACTCTTTGTCAGCCTGGCAACAGTGCTGAAAAGAAACCTGGGATTATTCTTATTCTCTTCTATCAATAATGAATAATAAGCAGTTCTAGCTTTACGAAGTGCTTTCTTATACATTATTAAACTATCTTTCCAGACTAATTGAGACTCTTCTAAATTAGAGGAACGCCACTGTCTCTCCAGCTTTCTTGCAGTCTGCTTTAAAGCAGCTGTGAATTATACCAAGGAGCCAACCTCTTCTGACTGATTACCTTCCTTTTCAGAGGGGCAACATTGTCCAGTGTTGTACGCATTGAAACTATAGTGCTGTCAACAAGAGAGTCAAGTTCTACTGGAGTAAAATTTAGGTAGCCGTTCTCTGTCATATCTGCACATGGCAGTGAAGAAAAGGATGATGAAATCAACTCTTTAAATCTGGTTACAGCATTCTCTGATAGACAGCTTCTATCTGTAAAATTCTTCTCAGAAGCCGTGTAGTCAAGTAATGTAAATTCAAAAGTTATTAAAAAATGGTCAGACAAGACAGGGTTATGAGGGAACACTGTTAACTGTTCACTCTCAATGCCATAAGTCAGCACAAGGTCAAGGGTATGATTAAGGCAGTGAGTAGGTCTGTGAACACTTTGAGAAAATCCAATAGAGTCTAATATAGAATTAATGTTAATATTTAGGCTGACATTTTTAACATCTACATGAATATTAAAGTCACCCACAACAATGACTTTATCTGTACTCAGCACTAACTGGGATAAAAACTCTGAGAATTCAGACAGAAACTCAGAATAAGGGCCAGGTGGACGATACACAACAACAAACACAAGAGGTTTTTGTGATTTGCTCCTTTTGTGTTTTTTGATTGGGGGGGGGGGGGGGGGGGGGGGGGGGGGGGGGTCAGCATCAGGTGGGAAGCTGCAGAGAAGTGTGTAAGACTACAACTCTGCATCCTGGTCTCAACCCTGGGTTGTCATGTTTGTCCATATTTCTAGAAATGAGAGCC
This sequence comes from Leuresthes tenuis, assembly GCF_036924035.1. Classification (NCBI taxonomy): domain Eukaryota; kingdom Metazoa; phylum Chordata; class Actinopteri; order Atheriniformes; family Atherinopsidae; genus Leuresthes; species Leuresthes tenuis. The sequence continues at coordinate 31,826,196 of NW_027325364.1, forward strand.
GCTCCTTCCAAAGTGGGATGGATGCCGTCTCTCCTCATCAGACCAGGTTTTCTCCAGAAAGATTGCCAATTATCTATGTAGCCCACGTTGTTTGTTGGACATCATCTAGACAACCAGCGATTGAATGAGGACATGTGGCTAAACATGTCATCACTGGTCAGATTTGGCAGGGGTCCAGAGAAAACTACGGAGTCCGACATTGTTTTGGCAAAATTACACACCGATGCAACATTAATTTTAGTGACCTCCGATTGGCGTAACCGGGTGTCATTACCGCCGACGTGAATAACTATTTTACCGTATTTACGCTTATCCTTAGCCAGCAGTTTTAAACAGGATTCTATGTCGCCCGCTCTGGCCCCTGGAATACATTTGACTATGGTCGCTGGTGTCGCTAATGCCACGTTTCTGACTATAGAGCTGCCAATTACCAGGGTTTTGTCCTCAGCGGGTCTATCACTGAGTGGGGAAAATCTATTTGAAACGTGGACAGGTTGATGGTGAACCTTGGGCTTGACTTTAGGACTATGACTCCTCTTCCTGACAGTCACCCAGCCACTCTTAAGTCCCGGCTGCTCGGGATCTGCTTGGGGACGACTAACAGAGCGAGCTACGCTAGGTGGCTCCGCACTGGCTAAAGGGGCCTGGCTCGCTATCGGGTGGTTTTCAACAGTGCAGAGCCGAGCTTCCAATTCAGATAACCTCACGTCCAAAACTACAAAAAGACTACATTTGTTACATGTACCATTACTACTAAAGGAGGCAGAGGAGTAACTAAACATCTGACACACGGAGCAGGTGAAAGCAGGAGATAGAGGAAGAGAACTGGTAGCCATGCCAAGCTAGAGAACCAGACACACTTCTAAAAAGTGAAAAATAAAGACTAAAGATCTGTAAGAGTGAGTGTTAGAATATAACAAGAATGTGATAGAGTTAACTATGCAAGATGTGTAAATTATAGGGAGAAATAAGGTGATTATTAGTAGTTCAAGAGGAGCAAGAAATATCACAGAGCACACACAAAGCAACAGGAAGTGATGCAATATGTCTTACCGCAAAGCAAAGCCGTACATTATCATTTATCTATTTACACACAACACTATACATATCTACAAGAACCGAAGACCACTAATTAATTATGATTTCATGACAAATGAATGAACATCACAAATCAGACATCATTCATTTCCTCCTTCGTTTCCCAGTCCACAGTAGAGCCCTGTGTTTTCTTCACCCCGCTCCCGCTGAATTTCTGACCATTACCACCGCAACGTGTGTGTTACACTCCCAGCCGCAGCCGCAAAACTTTGAGAATTTATGCCCGCACAATAAAAGAAATGCATTGATTTTGTGTCTTCTCCCGTCCTGCAGGAGAAAACACGTCATTTTATAGGCTATTACTAAAGAGATTAACGGACAATTGAGAAACTTCTCCAAATATCACACTTGCCTAGCTTTGTCTTTGTGCTGTAAAGACCTTCTTTGAGCTTCCTTTCCACATCACTTATTGACATCCTGTCGCTAGGCTACATCCCGATCTCACAATGTTTTTAGCCGCCAGCAGTTGAGTTGTGAACAAATCAAAACTGTTTCCTGTGCGAGGAGCCATAACCCGAGGAGTTGACTCGTGAACGAATCAAAACTGTTTCCTGTGCGAGGAGCCATAACCCGAGGAGTTGACTCGTGAACGAATCAAAACTGTTTCCTGTGCGAGGAGCAGTAACCCGAGGAGTTGACTCGTGAACGAATAAAAACTGTTTCCTGTGCGAGGAGCAGTAACCCGAGGAGTTGACTCGTGAACGAATCAAAACTGTTTCCTGTGCGAGGAGCAGTAACCCGAGGAGTTGACTCGTGAACGAATCAAAACTGTTTCCTGTGCGAGGAGCAGTAACCCGAGGAGTTGACTCGTGAACGAATCAAAACTGTTTCCTGTGCGAGGAGCAGTAACCCGAGGAGTTGACTCGTGAACGAATCAAAACTGTTTCCTGTGCGAGGAATGAATCAAAACTGTTTCCTGTCCTGCTGACTGAGCTTATGCAGCTGCCGCCTGCCATGTGGCGAGAGAGGGTACTGCATGGAAATGAATTAATCATTTCTGTTTCCTGTCGTGCTGACTGAGTTTATGCAGCAGCCGCCTGTCATATGGGGAGGAAGGGTACTGCGTGAAAACGAACGAATCACTCACTGAGACTACTCGTTACTCCCGAGTTATATAAACGATTAGTTAATATTGAACGAATCGTTTGCGAACGACACATCACTAGCCAGGACCCGACCCTTAAGCTCAAGCTCCTCTGGACCATGTGGTTTTTCTTCCTACAAGTAACAGCACTACCGCCATCGCCTTGAGGGAATTTCTTACTCAAAACAAACAACCCATTGGATTCAATGACAACTATTGGTGGTCAAGGTCAATGTGATCTCATGTCCATCACATTCTCATGAACGCCACAGCTTATCAGCCACACCTGGTGGGAAATGAATTACATCTGGCACAAAGGACAAAAGGATAACATACTTAACGACGTATTTTTTGACCAGTGTGTCCAGGTCTTCATTGAGGTAAATGCTCAGACAGCCCAGCACACAATCACGCCTTGTGTTGATGTCTTCACTCTGAAACAAACATTACATGATTCCATGCTGGTCAGTGTCAGAGACACACTAACACGCTTGTGCTGAGGCAAGCCAAGCCACTGACATTTCCCGCCCAATCCGTCCTCAGACGGTTAGACACTGAAACATAGGTGCCAGCTTTGCACAGGTGCACTCAGCGTAACGTAATAATGTCCTGTTATTGGCCGATTATTATCATGCACCGCTACCAGAAAAGCTTTGAATGAAATGAATTCCAATTTGCCAATCATTGATTATTCTCCTATTCCGCATAGAGCACCAAGTTGAATTGCTAGCTAATATTAGCAAGCGAACACCAGTACACACAATGTAGTAAAGATAAAACTGCTTACAGTCATCACAAACTACGTAGATTTGATCATCAATGAATTGATTTTAATGTAATATGATAAAAACTGCACAAATAATACACAGGTAGATGTAAATACACAAAGGATGACTCGTGTTACCCACCATTAAGCTTAACGATGATAGTCTGTGGAATGAAGATAGTGTCCAGCGGTTGTATTTAAGTTGTATTTAAACTAATCACATACATTTTAAATAAAATAATCTTGTTTGTTTCACAGCTTTGATTATTTAAACCATGTTAATATATATTAAGTAATTACATTTAATATATTTTAGAATTGACAGAATTATATAAATTGTGATGAATCTCAATGTATAAATTAAAAAAACATGAGTATCTAAATAAAATCAAATTATATGCCTAAAAATAAACTTTACCATAATTGATTTCTGTGAGTGTGGGAAGGATTCCATTAATCTTCTCTCTGATAGAAACAATTTTATTGATGAAAAATCTCGTGAAATCATCACTGCTGAGAGTTAAAGGAATACATGGCTCAACAGAGCTCAGAGCTCAGGCTCTTTGAAAAGAAACCTTTCTTTACTCTCTTCTATTAATGATGAATAATCAGCAGTTGTAGCTTTACAAAGCGTTTTCTTGTATGTTATTAAACTATCTTTCCAGACTAATTGAGACTCTTCTAAATTAGAGGAACGCCACTGTCTCTCCAGCTTTCTTGCAGTCTGCTTTAACGCATGCAGCTGTGAATTATACCGTTCTTCTGACTGATTACCTATATAACAAAAATAAATAACAAATAAATCTCACAGTATAAAGACAATAAAACAAATCAAAATATGACTGATATAGTATATTAAAAACAAGATAACAATGAATAAAATCAATGTAAAAAAAAATAAAATCAACTCTCAAGATGGGTCAAAGGCCAATGAGAAAAGGTTTGTTTTAAGGTGAGATTTAAAGATGGACGCCTTTCTAACATGCAGTGGCAGAGAGTTCCACAACCGAGGAGCTGCCACATCAAAAACTCTGGCCCCTCTGAGCTTTCGCCGTGTCCGTGGAACATCCAGGAGCAGCTGGTCAGATTACCTGAGCGACTGGGAAGGGGCGTGGACATGCAACAGCTCAGAGAGGTGGGGTGGGGGAAGACCATTCAATGACTTAAAAACAAATAAAAGAATTTTAAAATTAACCCTAAAAACAAGGGAGAGAATTAAGAGAGTTTAAAGCCATCCAGGATTTTACATCATGAACCAGAACAAGACATTCCATCAACAATTTCCCAGAATAGGAGTCCTTTTTTTTCCAGATGCATAAAGCCTGACTGTCGTCGGCATAAAGATGGAAAGCAGACTTGTGATTTCTAACACTAGCAGAGGTGTCAAAAGTATTCACATTCATTAACCACGCTGTTGGTGTTGCTAAACAAGGACTGACACTGGACTGACTGGATTTTATCCACCTCAAATCAAGTGAATCCTTGACTTTTTTTAATTTTTTTTTTTTTAATTACTCATCCAAACAGATAGATCTAAAGGAGTCCACTGCTGCATCATTAATGTGGATGAGAAATTTATTTATTTTTCTTTTGTGGGACTGCAACCACCCAAGGTTTAGGCCCTGTAGGCCTGATCCCCGGCCAAGTGGTTCAATGGATCTAGCTCTGCCATGCCACCTAAAGGGAATCCCCACTCCAACTCAGAGGAGGTCATCTCTATGGCTCAAGTGCGTGAAGTACTGGAGCAACAAAATGACTTTTTTAAGACTCTTTTAGAACAACAGGCAAATAACTTCAAATCCTGTGTTGAAATTCTAGTCGATTCCTCAAATAAAAGAGTTGGAGAGCTCCCGAGAGAAGTCACCGACCTCAGAGCTAGTCTCGAATTCACTCAGAGAGAATTTCAAGATTTTAAAAACTTCTAAACGAAACTAGCAAGTCGTGGGTTGACTCCTGCAAAGAGACCAAGAGTGATATAGAAACAATCTGCAAAACCCTTATCACAATCAAGGACAAAACCGACTACATGGAGGGCCAGTCTCAAAGAAACAATATAATTATTGATGGTATTGGTGAATCAGGTGAGTGAAAAATGGTCTGATTGTGAGGGAAAGGTGAAGAAGCTGCTGTCCCAGAATCTACAAATTGACCACTGCAGAATTGAGCTGGAACAGGCCCATAGGACTGGAAAGCCATCTTCATCTTTGCCCTCAACCAGACCCAGACCTATCGTTGCTAGGTTTCTGCGGTATAAGGATAAACTGGAGGTCCTCGGCAAAGCCAAAGCCCTGAAAGGTACCAACATCTTCATTAATGAGGATTTTCCTGAGGCTGTATGACAGAAGAGGAAAGAACTTCTTCCAGTCATGAGGACAGCACGGGCAGAAGAAAAGATTGCCTGTCTCCGGTATGATAAACTCACTGTGCACCTACCATTCCAGACACCTGAGCTGAAGGCTAAACATGCAACAAATGTCTCTCACTATTTGACATTACATGATCACTCATAGCACTAATGCTTTCACACTCAAATTCACTCACACACTTTCTGATTTACAGACAGTATATGCTGATATTAATTGTAGTACCAGTAACTAAACCCATGAGAACAGCCCTGGATGCCTAGTTTTCAACGCTTTGGAGGAGAGTGAAGATGAAACTGAATTTCTGTATAATGGTTGTTTTTGACCCTGATCAAAACATTTTTCGTCCATTGAAGGCAGGATTAAAAAAATGTTTGTCTTACAGTGAAAATCAGTTTAACTCATTGTGTGATAGCCTACCTGCAATGACATTTTCAACTTTTCACATGAATATCCGTAGCTTGCCAAAGAACTATGATCTCCTAACTCACCACTTATCCTGTTTGAAGCATGAATTTACGGTCGTTGCCCTCTCTGAGACTTGGCTCTCAAATGATGTAGAATCTCTACATGAACTGCCGAATTATACTGCAATCCACTGTAATAGGGAGAGCAGGAGAGGTGGTGGTGTCTCCCTGTTTGTGCATAGAGACAGCCACTTCAATAAGAGAGATGACCTTAAGCTTAAAACAGGAAACAAGGATATTGAGTCCATATTTATTGAAATAACTCTGTCCAGAAGTGACAAGAAAATAATAATTGGATGTGTCTATCGTCCACCAGATGCAGACATTGCTCATTTATTTTTTTTTTTTTAATTTTTTTTCCCCCTTGTCCTGTTCAGCATTATGGCAGCAGAATTGTAGTCTGAATACCTTTGATGCCAAACAGATTAGCTTTGCCAAGGGAAGTTTTATAAATGTAAAGCTCCCCTTGATGCCCATTTATTTATTTCTGTTGACAATATATGACATGTAATAGAACTGAACCGGACCGGGGGACAAGGAAAGAAGAAGAGGAAAGAAGAGGAAACAGAACAAAAATAGAAACAAAAACCAGACAACCAGCTGCTACACCTGTAAAAAACAAAACAGACAACAATCCATGGCCTCTGAGGGGAATCCAGCCTTAGCGCCACCAGGAGCACCTGAAAGCAGACAAGCAGAGAAAAAACAAACACACAAACAAACAAAAACAAGCACAAGTAGCGGCAATCGCATACAACACAGCTGTGGATATAGATGACCTGAGACGACATGATAATACATCAACTGCTTAGCGAGCATGCTACTGGGCTAATAAATGTGTGTGTGTGTGTGTGTGAGAACATGCAACACCCATGACACAGGACCTACATGATAACCGTGCTTAGTTATGAGTGTATAAGTGTACAGAGCCACAATCCACAGCCCCCCCCAGCAATCAGAAGCAGGCAGAGAGGGCCACAAGACCCAGGCCACCAGCAGCCCCCACGGAGCACAGAACCCAGGAAGCCCACCACAGGGACAACCACGCATCCACCCAGAAGACTGCAGAGGAAGCCCCCGGACAGAGCCCCCATAAGCATAGGGCAGAGGCCCTCCGAGCGCCAGGGGCATCAGCCCACCGACCCCACCAGGCCCCAGCCGCCCAGACACGGGCCGTGCACTGGACCCGGGCCCCAGGAGCCCGAGCGCCCCCAAACCCCCCGGCAGAGGCCCCACCCAATACCCAGGAGGGCCAAGCGCCCCAGACAGCCACACAGTGGGTCAGCGCCTGCCCCAGCGCCCCTGGCCAAGTGCCCTGGGAGTCAAGACGTGCCCACTGGTGAGACATTGCCCATTTCAATGACAGTATGACCCATACATTGGAATTAATAAATAAAGAAGGTAAAAGGGCATAAGCCCTCCCAGGGTTTCTAACCTCTCCAGCACTGATTCATTGCAGCTTATCATATTATCTATTATTTTCTTTCTTTTATGTGATATACTTTTTGTTGTAATGTTTTATTAAAGTTCAAACAATAAATAACAAATAACCAAGTACAAGTATAGATACTAGAGTTTAAAAAGACTTCTGTAGAAGTTGAGTAAAAAGCTTAAGTTGATACTTCAAGTAAAGTATAAAAGTACTGGCTTCAAAACTAGTTAAAGTATAAAAGCAAAAGTAATGTAAAGGGAAAAAAATCAGATGTTATAGGCCCCGCACCACAGGGCCCATAGAACCGCTGCTTCGAAGCTTGCTTGTGTGTGATGTGATTTGTAACATGCAGGGTCAATGAATTGCGTACAGTCCAACAGTGTGTCGGAATAGTATATGTTTATACTTCTCATGCAATCGCAATCAAATTCACTCTGTTTTTGAACAATGAAAAAAATCCCAGGCCGAAATTAAATACGAGTAACGAGGCTGTTTTGAAAATGTAAGGAGTAGAAAGTACAGATAATTGTGTAAAAATGTAAGCAGTAGAAGTAAAAAGTCAGCTGAAAAATAATTACAGGATTTGAGCCCTGCGGCACTCCACATGACAGAGGAGCACAGGAGGATTTAAAGTATCCAGGCTGACACAAAATGTTCACTCAGGCAAGTAGGACCTGAACCATTCAAGGACAGTGCCTTAAATACCTACAAAATGCTGTAAATGGGATAACAATGTGTTGTGATCCACCATGTCAAAGGCAGCCATTAGATCTAATAAAACTAGGATCACATAATCTCCGGAGTCTGTGGCTAAAAGAATGCCATTAAAACCCCTCAGTAGTGCAGATTGTGCTATGAAGAGACTTAAAACCAGACTGAAAAACCTCTAAAATATTATTTGCCTCTAAAAACTCTTTCAGCTGTATATAAAACAATTTTCTCTAAAATCTTAGAAATAAAAGGAAGCTTGGAGATTGGTCTCTCCTAATCAGGGTTAGGGTTAGGTCAGGTTTTCTTCAGAAAGATTGCCAATTATCTATGTAGCCCACGTTGTTTGCTGGACACCATCTAGACCAGTGTTCTTCAACCCTGGTCCTCGGGACCCACTGCCCTGCATGTTTTTGATATTTCCTTCATCCTTCTCCTTATCAGGCAACTGCAGAGCTTGATGACGAGCTGATCATTTCAATCAGGTGTGGTGGAGGAGGGAAACATTGAAAACATGCCTGGGTCCCGAGGACCAAGGTTGAAGAACCCTGATCTAGACAACCAGTGACTGAAGGAGGACATGCGACTAAACATGTCATCACTGGTCAGATTTGGCCTTTGTGACAATGAGAATGGGGTTTGGACACTGATATTTGTGACAAATCCCAGTAAGCCAATTGGTTGTATAAGTTGCAATATCAACTGTATGAAATGAACCTGTACTACAAGGCAAGTTCAACAAAGCCAAGCGTTCATTGTATTAGCTCAACAAAACTTGAACCTCCTGTCAGAGATAATGGGTTCTAAGATGATGATCTATTGTGTCACTTGTTCTTGCTGATTGTACTATTGTAGATATTTATAGTTGTTTCTTGGAATAGAGATTACAAGGTGACAGCATAATCAAATATTAAAGAAATTAGATCAATTAAACTAATTAATTCTAAATGTCCTGCAGTAAATCACAATTTCATCAAGGTCATGATGTTCAAGGGTTTGTTGTTGAAACGTCTATATTCGGTGCTAGGCCTGCTTTGGAATATGCAGAGTTATTTGTGACAATGACATACCTTGTGACTTTGGTGATCCTGTGCAGGTAACTGCAGGTCCTAAGACTTGTTCTCTGTCAGCTTTACATTTCAGCTTTTCAATAGAAAAAATATTAAGTAACCATAATCCATAATCCTGTCACAAGGAGGGGGGTTTAGGACCCAAACAGCAGACCAGAACTGAGAAGGCAATTCAAACAGATTTGTTATTTTAAAGAAGAATTTTTCACTGAGTGATATTTGGTTTCTCGTAGGTTAATGGTTCAGGAAACAAGAGCTGGTATTGGCAAGCGGAAAGACAAGTGAGCTCTACAGGTAGGTGATTCTTTTGGGATTGAGGGGTCCAAAGGGTGCCAGGTAGACATCTCCAAGGGTGCGCTTCTGAGCCAAGGAATCCAGGAGTGTTTTAGAAGGTATTCAGATCCAGGGAATCCAAAGGTTTCCAGGTAGGCATGAGGTTTTCTAGGCTGGTGGGTTGACTCGCAGAGGACAAGCATAGGATCTCCAGGGTTCTTGGCAACAGTTTTTAAAAAAGGGTATTTCTTAAGAGAGCAAAGAGAAACACGATAAGACTTGGGTATGGTAAACATTGTACTGACTTGAGTTAAGGGTGATCAGTTGTACCACTAAGGAGGTACAAGGATCTGGCACTGAGTGGAGGCCAAAATAATTTAAGCAGCAGGGTTAATGAGTCTGACGAACTTCAGCTGTTTCGAGAGAACCTGCTGGAAGAATGAGGCAGCCATGCCCACACCTACACAACACAAACACACACACTGTACTCTCAGCAGGGGGAGACAGTACAAGACATGCACACAAACACGAGGGCTAGGATATTCTTTTTGAATTGGCTCTACATGATTGAATTGGATTATTTTTAAATTAATTGGATTTCATTGGATTATGATTACAATTAATTGAATTCCAACTGGCTTGGATTGGACTATATTATTTAAATTCCTTGAGATTATAATTGTTGTAATTTGGCACTATATAAATAAAACTGAATTGAAATTTAATTGAATTGAATTAAAGTCAAACCTTCAGCCCTTTCTCTCTGCATATCTGGACTTTAGCATTGTTTCAAGGTATTTCTGGATGGGAGGATGTAATTGGGGTTAAGTTTCTTCACAAAGTTCCTGAAACCTTCATCTTACATAATTGGAAAAAGGTTGTTTTCACAATCAGGCCAACAAGTGCCTTGTCCAATTTTATTTGCCTTCCTGTTAGGGAACAAAAGTAGCAAACATTGAGTAAACAGGAAAATGCAACATGCAACTTTTGCATTGTATTGTAAATATTGTAAATAATTGTAAATGTATTTGAATATATGTAGTATTAAAAATATGTTTGTTTCTGCTCAGGTGCATAATTTGCATTTATTGAATGAATAGTATTGAAATTGTAAACTCACGTGTGTACTAAAATATCATGAATTAACTATTTCTTATAGGATTAATGAAGTATTTCTGATTCTGATTAAGCCCTGTGATGGACTGGCGCCCTGTCCAGGGTGTACCCCGCCTTTTGTCCGATGACTGCTGGGATAGGTTTCCACCCCCCCCACCCCCCTGCGACCTGACTGACGGATTGACGTTATAGAAAATGGATGGATGGATGATTCTGATTAAAGTTAGATGTACTGTGCGGCCCTCCATGTGCTGACCCACCGCCAAGCAGGTAATGCTGGAGGATGTTGCAGGCAGCAGAACGTTCTCCACGGCATCTCCAGGCTCTGTCACGTCTGTCACATGTACTCAGTGTGAACCTGCTCTCTTCCATGTAGAGCACACGGTACAGGGCAAATTTTCCAATCTTGGTGTTCTCTGGCAAATACCAATCGCCCTGCACGGTGTTGGGCTGTAAGCACAAGCCTCACTTGTGGACATTGGGCCTTCATACCACCCTCATGGAGTCTGTTTCTGATAGGTTGAGCAGAGACATGCATATTAGTGGCCTGCTGGAGGTCATTTTGCAGGGCTGTGGCAGTGCTCCTTCTGTTCCTCCTTGCACAAAGGAGGAGGTAGCGGTCCTGCTGCTGGGTTGTTGCCCTCCTACGGCCCCCTCCACGTCTCCTGGTGGTTATTCCAGAAAGCGGATTATGTGAAAACTCAGAGTAAGTTAACCCTGAGTAAAGGGAAACTGTAAGTTATCTGTTCCAGAAAGAGAGGTAACTGAAACTTTGAGTCAATCACCATGGTAACAGGCGCTGTGAACATAACCTCCTTGCTGGCAGGTTCACTATAAGAAACCCAGAGTTTCAACTTGTCTCCTCCCACATGAAGAAAGCTGGTAGACCGCACGCCCCAACACCTTACTAAGCCCGGCACCAGGACCTGCACCAACCCATCCATACTGTGGCGTGTCCAGGGCAACCCGGATCCCCCAGGCACAGGCAGGGCTCCCCCCCGGGGTGCAAGGCAGTGCCCAGACACCAGGGCCCAGGCCCAGCACCACCACTGATGCCAGAGCAGCCCGGCCACCCAGCCCAGAGCCAGCGGCCACCACCCCAGGGCCCCTAAGTGACCCCGCCACATGCCGCAAGACAGTCCCACCCGCAAGCCCCCAAAACTACCCTCCAAGCTCAACACACAGTCCCCCTCAGCAATGATCAACCCCCACGACCCGAGAGACCACCAGACGTCCGAAGCCACACAGCCCCCCCAGCACACACCCAACCGCCCAGAGCGAGGGGACAGCAACCCACCACCACCACTATGTGATAAAGCTAATCAGCGGGGACCAGAGAGAATGAAATTCAGCCAATTGATGTTTTGAGGAGGCAGACATTGTTTCCATGCTAATATAATCTAAAAGAACATTTCTAAACTGGTTAATACACAGATTGTTCTTCGCTTTCCAGTTAATGAGAATAGTTTTCTTTGAGATACATAGCACTGTTAGGACCATGTGTGCTGAGTTAATTTCCACTTTGATGTTGTCTAAGTCACCCAGTATGCACAGTGTGGGGCATGCAGGAATGCTACACTTTAGCCATGTTGATAGGTCCTCACAGACCTCAAGCCAGAACTTCTGGACAGGCGCACAAAACCACAAAGCATGTGCATAATCATCAGGTGTGTTATCTGTGCAATGTGAGCAGATGTTTGAGTGTGTCAGACCCATCCTGAACATCCTTTGTCCTGTATATGTAATGTGTTCTGTGAAGAATTTTGTATTGTATGAGCTGTAAAGTAGGATTTCGAGTCATTCTGAAGGTGTTCAAACATATTTGTGGCCAGAAGTTATGACTAGAACTGATGGATAAATCTGCCTCCCATTTTGAGGATGGTAGAGACATTGTGTCATCCATCTTAGACAATAATTTATATATTTTTGATAGTAGTTTTGGGGTGCAGATGCTGAGAAATTCTGCTACCCTAATCGGGAGTTGTAAGTCTGGTTGGTGGAGGATATATTTCTTTGTTATTATAGACTTAAGTTGTTGATATTCTAGGAATTTATTGCTGCCTATCTCATGTTGTGATATGAGCTCATCAATTGAAACAAAATTTCCATTTTAGATTATATATTCCTTTGTTCTTCCATTGAGTAAAGTTTAGCATTTTTTTGTTTGGCAGGATGTCAGGCTTGTTCCAGATGGGTGTAAGCTTACACGGGAGTAGTGAAGACTTTGTTATTTTAAGAAATTCCCACCTCAGAGAGGTGCTGATTTTCATACTTTTAAAACATTTGCTCCTGTACACAGCACACACTCACACACGTAGGGTTTTGGGGGTGTGTGTCTTCTGTGGGGTGTAGTGGATGGGGCCACGTAGGTGGTCCCCTTTGCTGCACTCTGCAGTTCCCCGCCCCTGAATTAATTACACCTTAGACATTACTACTTATCAGACACACACACACACACACACACACACGCACACCTTCTTGTATTTGTTGCCTTCTTGAGACCTCCAGTTAATACCTACCTTACCAGAACCACTCTTTCTAGACATCCTAGGAACACATGAAAGACATTCCTGAACTTGGAAAAAAAATTCTATTTTGATATCACCTCAGATGTAAGATACACATCGAAAAATCTTTTAATATATTTTCTTCACATCTTTTACTGTACTTATGAGGTCCACCCCAATTATTTTTTTTTTTTTGCTAAAGTAACACTTCTGCATTGGCTTTTAGAGTTCAATAAAGTACACAGAGTAAATTTTACATATCCTGTATGTGTCAGTACTGTGATACAACTCAAAACAGCTTATTTGTTACAAGGCAACAAGCACTAACTCCTAATTACAAATAGGTTTTTGTTCATCCCAGCCTTCTGATGAGCTGTTGAAAGAAGTGAATAAATACAGATTAAAGTAAAAAATGTGAAGTATGTTTTGTCAGACAGCATAAAGCATTTTGTTTCTTTCGAAACAAGAATTTGAATTACTGAGTATGATTTCAAAACCCTCCCCTGTCTTTTCACAAAACCATGATGTAATTTCCATGAACAGTCGTTGCGACTGTTGTAACAGAAACTTGCAGAGCTTGAAGTAACAGAAATATACAAAATTTAGCTACTGTATGAAAAACTAAAGGTTCAAAATTTGAGATTCAAGATTATAATTAATTAAATAGAAGATTATAATTAGTACCAAATTTTAGAATGATTTTATGGTTGGTTTTGGTTTGCATATGGTATTTATTGAAAAATACTAATACTAACTAGAAAAGCAAAAATAAAAAAAACCTATTACTTTGAGAACTTGGTAAGTTTGACTGTCTGTTCTCATCTGCATGATATTTTGTTTCCCTGCAGTGCTCACAGAAAATAGAAGAACTGAGATCACTGGAGGTCCTCTGACAACAGGTGGCCGTGTCATTATTACCTCCATAGGACAGGAAGCATTCAGACAGGTGCCTTAATCAGAACATGGACTCCTTGGCTCAATCATCCCTGTTGGGGGCAATAATTACTCCACTATCATTTTAATTAAAACTTGGCCTGCTAATTGGGTCATCATTTACTTTGCAGGGGCTGCATTTATATGCATATCATCACTAACTATTCCTGACTTTCATTGCAATTCTTCTGCTTCAGGCTGCAAAGCCTTTCACGTTTCCCTTTTATTTATGCTCTTTACTTGACAGAAAAACATTGTGGATTTGAGGGGAGCCTCATATTGCACCCAATTATCCCATTATGTGGATTGTTTCAAACTGGAGAGTAGTGGAACACTCAGATGTTTGAACAATTTTCCCAGGAGGTAAAGAAAGTGTCCAAACAGTAATACATTAAGAGGGAATGGCAAACAAGAGTCACAAATGGTGAAGAAGGAAGGAGGGACAAAGAGACAGGTGCTGCATGCAAAGTGATTGTAGCGAGAGGTGTAAAGGGCAGCTTACTAAAGCTGTTTTCATACATGCATTGCAACCCTCAAATTTTCAGACATGTTTCAGAGGGGCAGCATGTGGCAAAACACATTTGAAGATGATCCAACTTGAATGTGTTAATGCAGCAGTTAATATTTTGGAGTGTGTATGATAGAAAGTTACTGCTTCGTAGGATTTTCTACTGAACTATACTTCTTTCCAGATGCTCAAGATATTGTGGATCTATTCAGTTCCTTTCGCATAGATAATATTTATTTATGCACACAAGAACAAAAAGTAATATAAAAGTAACAAAAAAATATATAAATGACCAATTAGAAATACAGTGCTTGGGGTGGAAAGCCCGTCAGTGGTGGGGCTAGCAATGCAGGAGTAGAGGCATCACAGTCACGTCACCTCACACAGGCACAAAATGGGGAAGGCCCACGTCCACGAGTAGAGGGCTAAACACGGCACACAAAAAGGAGATGCCCCCACCAGCAGAGGCCAGCAATCGCCACCTTTGGCTGTCAGCACCAAAAGAATGCAGGATAAAAGGGAGTGAGAGGTCAGAGGGTTTTGCAGATGTAATGTAATGATTCATTCTTAAATGCATTGTATCGAGTGTTACCTCGTGTATAACCTGCAAATGACCGAGCTGCAAGGTACCACCTTGTCCTGTTTTTCTTAAATTCCTCTTCACAATGGTGGGCTTGTTATAATGAGATAGCTGCACATTAAGGGGGACAGGGCTGAGGCTGATATTTACGACTGTGTCTGGGTAACCTCAACTGATTGTTGGGGAGGAAAGATAGACCAACTATACCGAAAGAGAGATGACGGGATAAGTGGGCAATATAACTATGTCAGTGGGTTTACATGATGAGATTTACTCGATTATAGCCATAGTTGGGTTATGCTCATTATCAGAGCAAGGGTAATTATCCTTCAACTATCGCTAATAGAGCCACTTCCTGTTAACGTCTTCACCACCAACAACAAAACAAAGGCATTCGAGAAAGATGGCGAACGAAGAGCAAGATGAAGCTATGTCCCTCTACATTTGTGATGAGCTGGTTATGGCACAGACGATGCACAACGGCACATTCTCCATCGCGTTGCTTATATCTTTCTAATGGTGGCGACACCAACAGTTATATCATCTCCTTCGACTTCAGGGTGACGATCGCGGAAAATCTTGAGCATGCGCAGAACTCTCGATCCGATCGACTGTCATCGACATGCACGTTCAGTGGTCAACCTTTTCAGGAACTAGGCCGTTTATTCACGCATCCGGACATACAGGAACTCAGGACCACGGTCCTGAGTTCCTAGAACCATTTTAACTCCTTCTCTGAGGCAGGGTCTTTTCTGGGAACACATATGACGTAGGTGTTTGGTGGTTGGTAGCTCCGCCCATTGTCTGAAATATTAACTCATACGACACGGACACAACCGGCGCATGTTTAATAAGTTAAACTTACATGTCCGCTCCTTTGTCTGCGGCGCTCTGCTTTCCTTCTTTCCTCCATGAAACAAAGAAGTATTGCCTGCTGCTTGATTCTTCGTCTTCCAGCCTCGATCTTAGACGCCTGATGTAATCGTACATGATTAATATCACCGTCATGCAGACCATGAACACAGTGGCCTCCTTGCTCTCCATGTTAGCTTCTTGGTGGTGTTTTCTTCTCTCCTTACTTTTCGCAGGTTTTGTTGTTGAGTGTGGCGCTAAAGTAACACGTCACTGTTGCGTCACATCAGTCCCGACCAAGGTCCCCGACTTATGTGCCAATGCAAAATGAAACAGTTCCCCTGGGGAAGGGCAGTTCTTATAACTAAATTCGAGGTGGACAGTTCTTACAACTGCGTTCTTAGAACTCTCTGTCCGAATTTGCCTTTGGATTGAGTTATCTCGGGGTCTTAATTCGATTGCAAGTAACCCGATCCGATTCAATTTCTTGTCAGATTAAGGTGTCTAGGCTTCCAGGTTTGCGATGTGAGTAGAGTGGACGTGTGCGCAGCGAGCTCCCACGGCTGAATTTTTTCACTTTTTTCCATTTGCAATAGGCTGGATATCTGTGCTGACTACTTTTGCATGCACAATGTTTAAAACAAAAGCTAAACAAGATAAAGACGGTTCCTCTTCTGCTAGCATCACCACGTCAGAACTTAGCTCACTACTAGGAGAACATAGTAAAGCTTTGCTGCGGATTTTAAATCATGACAAACACACTGGACGACTTTCACTCAGCTCTTTAGAAGAAAACTCTAATGAGGTGGACCTTCGTCTCCAACAACTAGAAACAGCTTATTCTGCTCTCCAACACGATAACGACTCGCTGAAAGCTAAGCAAGCCGACCTGGAGGGACACCGCAGGCGCCAAAACATCAGGATCATTGGCCTACCGGAATCGCTTGAAGGCCCACGACCTACTGCGTTCTTTCCCAACTACTAGTGGATGTCTTTGGCATGGAGGTCCTCTCTTATCCACCTGAGCTCGACCGTGCCCATCGGAGCCTCGTACCTAAGCCTGCTGCAGGAGAAAAACCCCGACCTGTCATCATACGACTCCACCGCTTCCAAGTAAAAGATCTGCTCATCCGCGAAGCTCGCAGATGGGGTGATCTGTTCTACAAGCAGCATAAGATCCGATATTACAAGGATTACAGTCCCGAAGTGCTGCGGCGAAGAGCAGAGTACAAAATCTCCATGGTGAAACTGTACAAGTGTCGATATAAACCAGCTCTCCTGTATCCATCGAAGCTCCGTGTAACCCTCCCAACGGTGAGAAAATGTGGATCCAGTCTGCTTTGGACTAGACTTAAGTAATAAGTAAGCCAGTTTCGTTAAGTGCCTACAATGTATGCCTCTATGCAAATTTTTCTTCTTAAAGTTTAATGAGTCAGTTCAGTGTTGTTTTCTCATAGTGTGCGCTAGTGCTTGTGCTGGATGCAGATAAACCTAGCAATAAGGAGTTTTAGATACCTTTCACGTTCTCCACACAACTAATGAGCTAGCTAGCAGCCTGGCTTAGAGTTTCAAGTTTCACTGTTTAATAGTAGAACGTGTGTTCAAAATAATATTCGAAAATGCCTATTGCACTTCAGTTGGTATCTCTCGTGAGGTTTTTTCAATATGTTTATTATTTTCTTGTGGATTCGTGGAAGTATGCAAGTTATGTTGGTCAATGAATCAGTGAGTTTCACGCTACAGCTCTCTCTGGCAGCAGCAACTGGGCTTATGGTGGGGGGGGGTGGGCTTCGTTGGTGGAGGGTGGTGTGTTTTTGTCTGTGTTTTCTAAGCTTTGTTGTATTGTGTGTTTTTTTAGTTATTTTTTCTTTCATCATTTATGTGTTACTGCTGCAATTCATAGTGTCAAACCCAGGCAGGTGCTTTGTTCCCGCTCTCTGACGTTTAGGTGGGGGTGGGCGGGGGCAACAAAGTGATTGACCATCTTAAATCCTTAAACACTAAAATAGCCTTTTTACAAGAGACTCACCTTAAGCCATCAGATCAAATTAAACTTTGCAGAGGTTGGGTTGGCCAACTCTTTCACTCATCATTTTCTAGTAAGGCCTGTGGGGTGGCAATTCTTATTCATAAATCTGTTCCTGTCATCTCGGGCCCTCATGGATGTTCTATAATTATTACAGGTAGGATTGGAGGCAATAATTTGGTGTTGGCAAATGTGTATGGCCCAAATTGGGATAATGAGAACTTTTTTGAGAATTTTTTTCTCTCTATTCCTTACCTAAACTCAACCCTCACTTGATCCCTCACTTGATCGTTCATCTCACAAGCCTTGTGCTCCATCTTAATCATCTAAAGTAATCCAAGTCTTCATTAACAATCAATTTTTAGACTTTTATACTTCATTGTACACCTCTGAGAGCTCAGATAGTGAAATTCAATATGACAAACACTTTTTTAACTCCCTAAATATCCCTTCCCTCAATTCTGAAGTGGCATCTAGTCTGGACGCACCATTTACAATAAACAAACTTAGAAATGCTTGCATGGCTATGCAGAATAACAGGTGTTCTGGTCCAGATGGTTTCCCGGCAGATTTTCTGAAAGCATTTACAGATACACTGTCCCCACTACTACTTAATATGTTTAATGAATCACTGCAAAGTGGCATTCTCTCCCTCACATTACGTCAGGCTATTATCTATCTTATATTAAAAAAGGATAAAGATCCACTGTCTTATAGTAATTATCGCCCCATCTCTTTGCTTTGTGCAGACGTCAAACTACTTGCTAAAATGCTGGCTTGGCGACTGGAGTGTATCCTTCCAACTATTATAGCCTCGGATCAGACAGGGTTTGTAAAGAATAGACACTCCTTTCATGATATATATAATATATATCTGATATTCTGTATTCACCTACAACCTGTGATGCCCCCAAGCTGGTCATTTCAATGGATGCTGAAAAAGCATTTGACCGGGTAGAGTGGTCTTACCTCATTTATTCACTGAAATAAAATTGGCTTTGGAAATACATTTATATAATGGATTAAGCTTTTATATACATCCCCCTTGCGTGTGTGCGCACAAATAATGACTATTCTAACTATTTCCCCCTCGAACGTGGTACCCGACAGGGCTGCCCACTCAGTCCTCTACTGTTTGCCATTGCCATCAAACCTCTAGCAGTAGCCCTCTAGCAGGGCATCTCAAGAGGTGGCATAGAACATAAACTTTCCTTGTACGTTGACGACCTCCTGGTCTTTCTTTCCCACCCAGACAAATCTATCCCCCTAGTACTAAAGGTGTTGAAAGATTTTGGGCACATCTCAGGTTATAAATGAAATTTTCATAAAGGTGAACTGATGCCACCGTTGATCTCTTACCTCTGTCTCTCGCTGGTCGGATAAATTGTATTAAAATGAACGTACTGCCGTAACGTAAGTTCTTTTATCTCTTCCAATGTATGCCTATTTTCCTCTCTAAATAATTTTCCCACTCTCTTGATAGCTCAATCTCACAATTCATCTGGAACGAAAGCACCCCTAGGATCAAAAAAGAAATCCTACAAAAACCCAAGGAGTTGGTTGGCTTACCTCTACCAAACTTTTTGCTCTATTATTGGGCTGCAAACATTAGAACAATATTGAACTGGTGCCACACCAATAGCCAGTCTCAATCATGGCTTCAGATTGAGGAAGCCTCATGTAGTCTCTCTTCTTTGATGTCTCTGGTGTGCCTTCCTCTTACTGCGTCACCGATCGCGCATTCCAACAGTGTTGTAGTGAAAAACTGCCTTAGAATCTGGAATCAGTTCAGGCGGCACTTTGGGCTGTGGCTAATACCTGTCCGGTCCCCAGTGCAGTGTAACCCTCTGTTCAAACCATCAGTCACTGACAAGGCTTTTTTGATCTGGAAAGACCTGGGGATTGTGTCAATAAAACACCTTTATATTAATGGCATATTTGCAATATTACTCAAGCTTTCAATTTGCAACATCCTCTGATGCTTTATGCATTCCGTGGTCTGCAGAGCTTGGTGAGGATATAGATCCTGCTGCTTGGGAGCATGCTTTGTGTTGGGTCCACTCATCGTCTGTTTGTGCCCGCCATGGAGTCTTACAATGCAAAGTGTTTCACAGAGTTCACTGGTGTAAAAGTAAGCTTGCTCATATCTATCCTGACATTGACCCAAATTGTGACAGATGTCACCAAAGACCAACCAATCTCAGTCACATGTTCTGGTCTTGCCCCACCCTTGCCCCTTTCTGGAAGTGCGTTTTTCATTCCCTCTCAGCTATTGCATCTGCCAACCTCCAACCCTCACCTTTACTTGCCCTGTTTGGCGTCCTGCCCTTTGACAACTTATTGCCACCCTATTTTACGGCGCTTGTTGCCTTTCTCACACTATTACCAAGACGTGCCATTCTGTTACGATGGAAAAAGTGGTCAGAGCAATTCTGTATTTTGTACTGTTGAATGATGCTCTCAAGTATTGAATGATTATTTGTTCCCATTTGTGATGGGAAAACATTTGTGATTTAATTTGTTGATGAGCTACCTGTCTGATGGGCGTGGTGAATAAAAGTCCTCCTGCAAGCAACTGATTTGAGTTGAAGTGTGTGAGTGCCATGAGAAGCAGTAATGCGTTTGTGTCGTTTCTTCCAAATTTGGTGCTATACTATACTGGGTTCACAGCCGGTGGACGGGCTGATCTGCCAACAGGTTATGGGCCCAGAGAAACCCAGAGACAGTTGCGTGTTCCCACTAATGTACCGGTGATGATTAGGATGTTATGAGCACCATGAGCGGACGGGCTGCAGATGCAAGTTGCCAATGTAGCTGCTGGTCGTGGCTCCTGTTTGATGGAGATGGAAAAAAGTTATGAGTTATGGGAGGCGATATTCTTGGGCAGGCAAAGGCCAGTGGCTTATTTCTCAGCTAAACTGGACCCTGTGGCTGCAGGCCTGCCAGGTTGTCTTCGTGCTGTTGCAGCTCCAGAGAAAGCTGCCCTGGCCTCCCGAGATATTGTAGGCTACACTAGTTTGACTGTTTTGGTTCCTCATTCTGTTGCCATTATTCTTCTTGAGCAGAAAACTTCACATCTTTCAGCTGCTCGTTGGCTCACATACACTTCTGTGCTCCTTGATATGCCACCACAATTTCCACCACACTGAACATCAATATGAACAAAGATCTTATATCCAACACAGTTACTCTGTGAATTAAAATCCCACTCACACGTTAAAATTAATAGAAAGAACTCCCAACTCCACACAGGCAATAGCCCCTTATGAGCCAGTCACACTGGCAGGCTAGGTGAGCTGACCAAACAATTTCATCAGGATAAGGGAGGCAGAATGAGTTAAAACAAAAAGCAAAATACAAAACAAACCAAAAAGGCAAAACAAAGAAAGAGCTTGAGCTCAACCAGCTAACCTAAGACCTAGAAACACAGACTTGGCACAATACCATCAAGAATGAGAGATGTACCAGCGGTTATCCAACAGTAGCCAAGCGAGGGCCTACACCGAAACAAGCTGCAAAAAGAAACTTTTGTGAAAGCAAATTTACTTCAATTTACTAGAAGAACAGAGCTGCAGGGCACACCATACCTGCAGAAATGTCAGAGGCTAGACAACCAGGAAGAGGGCAGAGACTAGACCTGAGAGCACACATACCATTTGCAGCCACAGCCTACTTATATAGGCTGCTGCATTTGAGTGACAGGCAGGTAATGTTTATCTTAATGTTTATGCTTTTAGCAGACGCTTTTATCCAAAGCAACTTACAAATTAAGATATAACAAGCTATATAAAAAGCTAACAATAAACTACATAGAAGGAACCCACTAGTCAGACTCTGTCAGAGGTGACAGAGTAGAGATAGAGTGCAGGCATAGAGGAAAGTACAGAAGGAGACAGTGCAATAGAGGGGGTAGGGAAGTACAAGGTAAGTGCTAGGATAGGAGATGCTCTCTGAAGAGCTGGTTTTTCAAGAGTTTCTTGAAGATAGACAGGGACGCCCCTGTTCTGGTAGTGCTCGGTAGGTCATTCCACCATCGTGGAACGACACATGAAAAGAGTTTGGATTGTCTTAAGCGTGGTGTAGGCACTGCTAGACGACAATCCTGGGACGAATGGAGGGACCGAGTTGTGACATAAGCCTTTGCAAGAGCATTCAAGTAGATGGGAGCTGTTCCATTAAGCACTTTGTAGCTAACATCAGTGACTTGAGTTTGATGCGGGCGGCTAAGGGTAGCCAGTGGAGTTCAATGAACAGAGGGGTGACGTGTGTTCTTTTAGGCTGATCGAAGACCAGACGCGCCGCCGCGTTCTGGACCATCTGCAGAGGTTTCACAGCACAGGCTGGGCATTCCAGTAGCCAAGGCGGGAGATGGCATGTTGGGTTAGGTAAGGTCTGATCTTTCTTATGTTTAGCAATGCAAAGCGGCATGAACGAGCAACGTGATCTTTAAAGGTTAGTTGGTCATCAATCATGACACCCAAGTTTCTAGCTACCTTTGATGGAGCAAGAGATAGGGATTCAGTTTGGATGCAGATGCTGTGGTGTATGGTTGGTTTGGCTACCTGACAACCACTTGATGAACCACAGACCAGTCCTCTTCTGGATTTCCAGTAGACCAACGATGCATCAACAAACCATCTATAAGAATATAGGCCATCTTTTTCTCCTTAGCCTCTGCCTGAGGAAGAACAGAGGTACGACACTTAGAGATGGAATCATCCCGTTGTTGGGCAGATATAAACTCTTCTCGTGATGCAGGTAAGGAAATGTCCACTGAAGTCGGACAAAAAGAACATGTAAGTTCACATGGAACCTTAGGCTGGCTGATAAACCTGCCCTTTGCTCCATGGCACAAAATGATTCAGACAAATCATGACCATATTTCTTTTTTTGTGCCCTTGTGACTGCACAAGCAGAGAAAATTTCAGGTGAATGTTCAAGATCATTCGCTGACTCCAAGACTAACAGAGCTAACTAGGCCTGAAGTGTTGGACTAGCTAGCTCTATTAGTCGTCCCCGAGCAGATCCCGAGCAGCCGGGACCCTAGAGTGGCTGGGTGACTGTTAGGAAGAGGAGTCATAGTCCTAAAGTCAAGCCCGTGGTTCACCATCAACCTGTCAAATAGATTTTCCCCACTCAGCGACACACCCGCTGAGG
Organism: Leuresthes tenuis; assembly: GCF_036924035.1. Lineage (NCBI taxonomy): Eukaryota > Metazoa > Chordata > Actinopteri > Atheriniformes > Atherinopsidae > Leuresthes > Leuresthes tenuis. The sequence continues at coordinate 31,849,136 of NW_027325364.1, forward strand.
ACAAAACCCTGGTAATTGGCAGCTCTATAGTCAGAAACGTGGCATTAGAGACACCAGCGACCATAGTCAAATGTATTCCAGGGGCCAGAGCGGGCGACATAGAATCCTATTTAAAACTGATGGCTAAGGATAAGCGTAAATACAGTAAAATAGTTATTCACGTCGGCGGTAATGACACCCGGTTACGCCAATCGGAGGTCACTAAAATTAATGTTGCATCGGTGTGTAATTTTGCCAAAACAATGTTGGACACCGTAGTTTTCTCTGGACCCCTGCCAAATCTGACCAATGATGACATGTTTAGCCGTATGTCCTCATTCAATCGCTGGTTGTCTAGATGGTGTCCAGCAAACAACGTGGGCTACATAGATAATTGGCAGTCTTTCTGGAGAAAACCTGGTCTGATGAGGAGAGACGGCATCCATCCCACTTTGGAAGGAGCGGCTCTCATTTCTAGAAATATGGACGAATTTATTAGTCATCCAAAAACATGACAACCCAGGGTTGAGACCAGGATGCAGAGTTGTAGTCTTACACACTTCTCTGCAGCTTCCCACCTGATGCTGACCCCCCCCCCCCCAATCAAAAAACACAAAAGGAGCAAATGCTCTTGTGCAAAAAAAAAATATAAACAAAAACTTTAACTGAACAAAAACATCAAACTATTAAATGTGGTTTGCTGAATATTAGATCTCTCCTTTCGAAGTCTCTGTTAGTGAATGATTTGATCTGTGATCATCATATTGATATAATTTGTCTTACAGAAACCTGGCTGCAGCAGGAGGATCATGTTAGCATTAATGAATCAACTCCCTCTGACAATTTAAATGTTCACGTTCCTCCAACCACAGGAAGAGTAGGAGGAGTGGCAGCTATCTTCAGATCAGGGTTACTAATCAGTCCTAGACCCAAGATTAGTTTTAGCTCCTTTGAATCTCTGATTCTCAGTTTTTCCCAAAGTGGAAATCACAAAAACCTCTTGTGTTTGTTGTTGTGTATCGTCCACCTGGCCCTTATTCTGAGTTTCTGTCTGAATTCTCAGTTTTTATCCCAGTTAGTGCTGAGTACAGATAAAGTCATTGTAGTGGGTGACTTTAATATTCATGTAGATGTTGAAAATGACAGCCTAAATATTAACTTTAATTCTATATTAGACTCTATTGGATTTTCTCAAAGTGTTCACAGACCTACTCACTGCCCTTGACCTTGTGCTGACTTATGGCATTGAGAGTGAACAGTTAACAGTGTTCCCTCATAACTCTGTCTTGTCTGACCATTTTTTAATAACTTTTGAATTTACATTACTTGACTATATGGTTTCTGAGAAGAATTCTACATATAGAAGGTGTTTATCAGAGAATGCTGTAACCAGATTTAAAGAGTTGATTTCATCATCCTTTTCTTCACTGCCATGTGCAGATATGACAGAGAACGGCTACCTAAATTTTACTCCAGTAGAACTTGACTCTCTTGTTGACAGCACTATAGCTTCAATGCGTACAACACTGGACAATGTTTCCCCTCTGAAAAGGAAGGTAATCAGTCAGAAGAGGTTGGCTCCTTGGTATAATTCACAGTTGCTTTAAAGCAGACAGCCAGAAAGCTGGAGAGACAGTGGCGTTCCTCTAATCTAGAAGTCTCAATTAGTCTGGAAAGATAGTTTAATAACGTATAAGAAAGCCCTTCGTAAAGCTAGAACTGCTTATTATTCATCATTGATAGAAGAGAATAAGAATAATCCCAGGTTTCTTTTCAGCGCTGTTGCCAGGCTGACAAAGAGTCCGAGCTCTGTTGAGCCATGTATTCCTTTAACTCTCAGCAGTGATGATTTCATGAGATTCTTCGTCAATAAAATTGTTTCTATCAGAGAGAAGATTAATGGAATCCTTCCCTGATGTATCATCAAGTAGAGCAGCTTTAGAAGTATCTTTAGAACCTGATTTGTATTCAGACGACTTCTGCCCAGTTGATCTCTCTGAGCTAACAACAGCAATAGTCTCTTCTAAACCATCAACTTGTATTTTAGACCCAATCCCAACCAGACTGTTCAAGGAGGTTTTCCCCTTAATCAATACTTCCATATTGAATTTGATCAACCTGTCTTTGTTGACAGGATATGTACCTCAGACTTTTAAGGTTGCTGTAATTAAACCTTTACTTAAAAAAACCTACTCTTGATTCTGAAGTGTTGGCTAATTATTGGCCTATATCCAATCTCCATTTTTTGTCTAAAGTTATCTAAATAAAAAAGTCTAAAGTGTTTGAAGAGTTTCAGTCAGGATTCAGAGTGCACGATCGATCACAGCATTCTGTTACAGAGACTCAAACATGTTATTGGGATTAAAGGAACTGCATTAGGCTGGTTTAAGTCATATTTATCTTTTATTTTTTTCCCCTTGTCCTGTTCAGCATTATGGCAGCAGAATTGTAGTCTGAATACCTTTGATGCCAAACAGATTTGCTTTGCCAAGGGAAGTTTTATAAATGTAAAGCTCCCCTTGATGCCCATTTATTTATTTCTGTTGACAATATATGACATGTAATAGAACTGAACCGGACTGGGGGACAAGGAAAGAAGAAGAGGAAAGAAGAGGAAACAGAACAAAAATAGAAACAAAAACCAGACAACCAGCTGCTACACCTGTAAAAAACAAAACAGACAACAATCCATGGCCTCTGAGGGGAATCCAGCCTTAGTGCCACCAGGAGCACCTGAAAGCAGACAAACAGAGAAAAAACAAACACACAAACAAACAAAAACAAGCACAAGTAGCGGCAATCGCATACAACACAGCTGTGGATATAGATGACCTGAGACGACATGATAATACATGGTAATACATCAACTGATTAGCGACCATGCTACTGGACTAATGAATGTGTGTGTGTGTGTGTGTGAGAACATGCAACACCCATGGCACAGGACCTACATGATAACTGTGCTTAGTTATGAGTGTATAAGCGTACAGGGCCACAATCCACAGCTCCCCCAAGCAATCAGAAGCAGGCAGAGAGGGCCACAAGACCCAGGCCACTAGCAGCCCCCACAGAGCACAGAACCCAGGAAGCCCACCACAGGGACAACCACGCATCCACCCAGAAGACTGCAGAGGAAGCCCCCGGACAGAGCCCCCATAAGCATAGGGCAGAGGCCCCCCGGGAGCCAGGGGCAACAGCCCACCGACCCCGCCAGGCCCCAGCCACCCAGACACGGGCTGTGCACTGGACCCGGGCCCCAGGAGCCTGAGCGCCCCCAAACCCCCCGGCAGAGGCCCCACCCAATCCCAGATCCAGGCCCAATCATTACCACACACACTTTCACGTCCCATACATCCAGACATACACACGTCCTCCCTCCCTCGACTCCGCTGGGGTGTAGTGCAGCGGGCACACCAGGGGGGGCCAGCAGCCCCCCAGCCACCACAGACCCCGAACCAGCAAAACAATTAATTAATCCTCTTGGCCCCTCCCGCCCCGAGCAGAAACCAGGAAGCGGGGGTGTGGGAAGAAGACCCCTCCCCTCACCCTTCTGGCTCTTCAATATTTTCTAATAGTGAGCGATTAAAATTGAGGGGCAGCCAAACTTGTAGAACTGGGAGCGCGGCCCTCGGGGCAGCCTACATACCCAAAGAGCCCCACCCACCAGATGCCACTCAGTGTAACTACCCCCCAAGACCTAATGTGTGTGTCTCCCCCGGAGAGGGCAGCCAGGGACTGGCTGCAATATGCATCCCCGCTAACTGGGAGCCAACACAGGGCAGGAGGGGCTGATGTCCACCAGGCTCGGGGCCTGCAGCGACCATATTCCGGGAGCTACTGTACCCCCAGAAGGTACCCATCCCGCCCCACCCCACTCAACCCAACCCCAACCTCTACAACAAACAAACAAACCACCCGGTCACACCAGTCGCAGCAGCCGCACGCCCCCAAAACTGCCCTCCAAGCCCAACACACAGTGCCCCCCAGCAATGACCAACACGGTCCCCACGACCCGAGAGACCACCAGACGCCCGAAGCCACACAGCCACCCCCAGCACACACCCAACCGCCCAGAGCGACGGGACAGCAACCCACCACCACCACTATGTGATAAAGCTAATCAGAGGTGACCAGAGAGAATGAAATTCAGCCAATTGATGTTTTGAGGAGGCAGACATTGTTTCCATGCTAATATAATCTAAAACAAAATTTCTAAACTGGTTAATACACAGAGTGTTCTTCGCTTTCCAGTTCATGAGAATAGTTTTCTTTGCGATACATAACACTGTGAGAACCATGTGTGCTGAGTTAATTTCCATGTTGATGTTGTCTAAGTCACCCAGTATGCACAATGTGGGGCATTCAGGGATGCTACACTTTAGCCATGTTGATAGGTCCTCACAGACTTCAAGCCAGAACTTCTGGACAGGCGCACAGAACCACAAAGCGTGTGCATAATCATCAAGTGTGAGCAGATGTTTGAGTGTGTTAGACCCACCCTGAACATCCTTTGTCCTGTATAGTGTGTTCTATGAAGGATTTTGTATTGTATGAGCTGTAAATTAGGATTCCGAGTCATTCTGAAGGTGTTCAAACATATTTGTGGCCAGAAGCTATGACTAGAACTGATGGATAAATCTGCCTCCCATTTTGAGGATGGAAGAGACATTGTGTCATCTATCTTAGACAATAATTTATATATTTTTGATAATAGTTTTGGGGTGCAGATGCTTAGAAATTCTGCTACCCTAGTCGGGAGTTGTAAGTCTGGTTGGTGGAGGATATATTTCCTGGTTATTATAGACTTAAGTTGTTGATATTCTAGGAATTTATTGCTGCCTATCTCGTGTTGTGATATGAGCTCATCAAATGAAATAAAATTTCCATTTTGGATTATATGTTCCAGATGTTTGATTCCTTTGATCTTCCACGGAGTAAAGTTTCGCATTTTTTTGTTTTGCAGTATGTCAGGATTGTTCCAGATGGGTGTAAGCTTACATGGGACAATTGAAGACTTTGTTATTTTAAGAAATTCCCACCAGGCTGTCAGAGAGGTGCTGATGTTAATGCTTTTGAAACATTTGTGATTTTTTACGTTTTGACTAATAAGTGGCAGGTCAGAGATTTCCAGATTATCACACAATGCTATATTTATCCATGATTCATCTATTGGGCTAGGTTTAAACCATTTTGATATATACTGTAACCTATTGGCTAAGGAATAGTGCTGAAAATTAGGTAAATCTAATCCACCAAAGTCCTTGGTCTTCTGTAGGGTTTTTAAACTAAAACTGGTTTGTTTTTCCACAGAAATTTGGAGATGCATGAATCGAGTGACTTAAACCAAGTCGCAGATGGTTTTATGGGGATCATTGAGAACAAATAATGAACTTTTGGTAGTATCATCATTTTAATGGTTTTAACTCTCCCCATAAGTGATATAGGTAAGGACTTCCAACGAGAGAGATCGTCCTCTACTGTCTTTAATAATTGCACATAATTTAGCTTTGTTAGCTCTGAGAGCCTGGAGGAAATGTTTATGCCTAAATATCTGATATTTCCTGACTGTAAAGTGATCGCAGGTATATTCTGGACTCTGCAGTTAATGGGCAGGACTGTGGTCTTAGATCAATTGATAGAGTAGTCAGAAAGTGCTGAGAATTTATTTATGAGTGTGATCGTGTGAGTGAGAGACGTTTGAGAGTTCTGAAGGAAAAGTAAAACATCATCAGCATAAAGACTTATTTTATGCTCAATATTTTGGGGTTGGATGCCTTTAATATTTCTATCTTGTCTGATAGCAGCTGCTAAAGGTTCGATGAAAATAGCAAAGTCATATTTATCTGATTCAATTAAATTCAATTTTATTTATATAGTGCCAAATTACAACAATTGTCATCTCAAGGCACTTAAATAATATAGTCCAATTCAAGCCAATTGGAATTCAATTAATTGTAATCATAATCCAATGAATTAATCTAGAGCCAATTCAAAAAATAATATCCTTAGACCTTTTTTTATGGTATGCCAAAATTTCCTAGGGTTGATTAAGTTGTCAGTGGTCTGCGATAAGTAATATTCACATTTATCTTCCCTAATAGCAGTAGTGAAGCTGTTCTGAGCTTGATGAAAAAATAGTCAATCAGCTGCAAGGCCCGACTTCCTTGCATTGGAGATCAGTCAGTTCCGAAGAGAACCTCTCTCGTCCCTTCACCCTGAATCGATGATCGAGGAACATTTGTCCATAAAATAGCTCAAACTGTCATAAAATATTCCCAAGCAAAATTTAAATCATCAGTTAATAAGATACAGTCCCAGTTAAAGTGGGAAAGATCACAAAGGAAAGCTTGTTCAACAAAGTGCTTAAGACTTCTTTTATGAACAATACGAGGCTTAGTGCAAGGGATTTTAGTGTTCCTAACTGCACTGATCACACAGTGATCACTCAGATCATTAGCAAAAACCACTGGCGGAATATTTATGTGGCATGTTGGTAATTAAAAGATCGATAAGAGATGATTTGCTTAGGCATTTGGGGTTAAGATGAGTTAGACTTTCAATAATTTGAGTGAGGTTAACACTGGGCCTTAAAAGGATAAGATACTTGTAAAAGCCAGTCCCAATTAAAATCGCCTACCAGAACGATTTTCTTGAATTTCAGTTGAGATAACAGCTGCATTAAAGAGGATAATGTCTCTGCATTAGTGGAAGGGGGCCTATCGCAACCAACAATAGTTAGGTGTTTACCACCAGACAAGAGAATACTTAAATCTAAGAATTCAAACTGTTTAGCAAAAGATTTGGAAAGCAAGACCTGTGTGGCAAGACTGGATCTGACATAGTGAGGTCATGCTAACCTTCAATTGCTAAATCTTTGCCCAAAACAGATTTTGAGAGCCAGGTCTCAGAGATGACAATTACATCTGCACCGGTCGACTCAACCCAAATTTTCAGCATATCCATAACCCATGTATACGCAATGGGTACTTCATCTTTTAATACAGATGAAACAAGAGCGGTTGGACACAGAGTAATCTGAGTAATTTGCCAGACACCAGACATTACGTGAGAACCAGGGTTGTTGTAAAACATCTGTGGGCTCTTTTGCCAGTAAGGAATGCTTGTAAGTAAAGATAAGCTTGCTATCTCCACCAAAAAGCAAGCTGAGGGAAAGAGAGCATGTTAGAGTGAATAAAACTGTAAATATAATGAAAGATATACAAATTCAGAAACATTTATCAGAACACCGTTGTTTTTTATTAAAGGTTAAAAGTTTGAGTTCCATTGCAGTCCTCAAGTGAAACAAGTTATATGCGATGTGCAGATGTGTCTTCAGTGTATAGGTGTATGTCTCTCACCACTTTATATGTGTGTATGTTGTATGTGCAGCGAGGCAAAGAGACCATTAATCAGCCATTTGGCTTTCAGCACCTCTCTGGTGTTGGTGGACAGATAAGGAAGAGTTGTCAAAAGGATCTGGGACTTTTACGGTGGCTGGCATGAATCCAGGAGGCTCTCTCTGCAACCTTAACAGCGGTGTGAGTGGTCAGGAGCACTTGAAATGGTCCCTGCCACCTTTTGGATCTCCAGTGCTTCCTTCTGAATTCTCAGACAATCACCCAGTCCCCTGGCTTGAGGTTGTGATGGGGGCCCTCAACTGAATCAGGAAAGGCAGATTTGACCTGTTGAGAGATTTTTGACAGCACCGCAGACAATTGTTACAATAATGTAACATGTCATTATCGCACAGTGATGTGGATGGAAGTGGTCTGTTTCCTGGACCCATTCCCAGTCCAGGAGGATGTCCAAACTAGATCTCATATGGACTAATGTTTACTGTTTCTTTGCCTCATTCTCATGTAGGTTAGCAGTATTGGAAGTGCATCAATCCAATTCAAACTCGTTTCCTCACAGCACTTATCCAATTGAGCTTTAAGTGTACCATTTTCCCTTTCCAACGCTCTGTGGGTGATACACACAGTGTCTCTTGATATCAATTCCCAGGAAGGCCCCTACTTCATCCAAGGCTGTATTCACAAAATGTGAACCCTGATCAGAACCTATCTTACCTGGAATGCCCCATCTGGAAATTATCTCTGTCAGTAGGGCCTTAGTTACAGCATAGCTGTTGGCATGTTTTTCTGCAAATGCTTCAACCTATTTAGACCACATATCCACCATAACCAAATATTACTTCTTACCCTTTGCAGGTGTGAGTTCAATGAAATCCATCATGAGGTGGTCAACCTGAGCGAGTGGGTGGTGGATGAGCTGCCTGGGGAACTGATGTCCCTTTACCTGCATTGTTAGTGGCACAGATCATGCAAGCTTGGCAGCATTTTTGTGCATACGATGAAAATCGTTTTGTAAACCAGAATTTTGTCAGTGCATATAACATCCCTCCTTTTGACACATGGTCTAACCCATGTGTTAACTTTCCATAATGAGGGAAAAATGCTTAGGCAAACAAGGCTTGTGATTTGGTCCAAGTCAAATATTGTCAGAGAAAACTGCTCCGTTAGACTTCCATAGGTTCTTTTCTTCCTGTGTTGTAAAGCTCTGCGAAGAAGACAAAGTGTCTGGCAGAGACATCAGGGGAGGACAAGAAGTGGAGAAGCGAGACATGGTCTGAAAGGCAGAGCTCTTTAGCAGCCGCATCTGCTTAACCATTTCCTGTAGAAACAAAGTCAGAAGAGCCAGTGTGAGATTGACACTTACAAACAGCAATAGATTTTGGGAGGAGAATACCCTCCAAAAGAGCAGAAACTTTATCAAGGTGGAGGATGGGTTTGTCATCAGACTGCAAGAAATTCCTATGTTTCCATAAGGCTCCACAATCATATCCAAAAGCCTAACGAGAATCTGTGTAGATAGTAACAGATTTGTCAGCAGCCATTCTGCATGCAACAGTAAGTGCAACAAGCTCAGCTGTCTGTGCAGGGAAGTGAGATGGCAGTGGAGCAGATTCAAGAATATTACATTCAGCATGACCAACCTTATTTTCCACCTGGCAGGGTCACAAAAAGCTGACCCATCTACTAAAAGAACAAGATCTGAATTGTCCAAGGGAGTTTCTCTAAGGTCTGGACGTGGAGAACACTGCTGCTGGAGCACAGAAACACAGTCATGGGGGGTACCATCTTCAGGAGTAGGAAGCAGAGTAGCTGGGTTCAAAACTGTACATCTTTAAACAGTAATGTTTGGCATGTCAAGCAACACAGTGTTATACCTGAGCCATCTGGCTGTAGAGAGATGAGAAGTCTTCTGTTCAAAACGAATGAGAGTGACGGCATGTGGGACTAGAAGAGTAAGATCAAAATAACCAACATCTACTCATCAACTGCTTGTGTGAAAGTTCTGATAGGATCAGACAGACCAAAAGTTGGAGTAGACCGCAGAGCAAGTTTCAGATCTGTGAAAGCTTGTTCTGCCTCTGCTGTCCACTGAACAGCAGATGATGGCGTAAGACTGTTCCCCAGAACTAAGAGGAGTTTCTAAGGAAGCATAGTTTGGAATAAACTGCCAACAATAGGAGCACATGCCTAAGAAGGACATCAGAAGTTTCTTAGTTTGAGATTTTGGCAGGCGCTGAATGGCTTCTGAGCGTTTCAGTGACAAGGATTTTCCTTAATCAGTGATAACATGACCCAAGAATGTAACCTGTTGTTGGACAAACTGTAGTTTCAATAGGCTAGTTTAACTTCCATGAGCACAAAGATGTTTCAAAAGGGCCACTGTGTCCTTTTCACACTGTGTCCTTTACACACATATTGTAAAAGAGCAGTTCCCTTTGTAAGTGTGAGAGAGTCAAGGCAAGATTTTAAAGCAGCACTGAAAACCGTGGGGCCTTTCCAGGAGCCCTGACACAGACGAGTGAAAGTGTAGGGCTTTCCATTAAAGGTGAAAGCAAAGCAGTACTGGCTATCTGGATGCACAGGGACACTGAAAAAGGCATTAGCTAAACCAGTCACAGAAAAGAACTTTGGTGTGGGAGGAACCTGAGAAAGAATAGTGTACGGATTGGGAAGATTAGGAGCATGAGGTTGCACTGCAGCATTCACAGCCTGTAGGTCCTGTATAAATCTCCACTCTGGGGGTTTTCCCACCTCCCTTATCTTTTTCACAGGGAAGAGCGGGGTCCTCACAGGGGAGTTTGGACATGGAACAATCACACCAGCTTTCAACAAAGATTCAAACACAGGGACAATACCAGCAATCGCCCCAGGCTTCCATGGATACTGAGGCTAACAAGGTCCGTAATCAGATTTTGGTGTTATCGCTACAGGTTCACAATTCTTTATCAGTCCAACATCATATTTGTGTGAGGCCCAATGTTCTGATGGCACTTATTGTAGAGCAGGGATGCCTGCTGCAACTGCTGCTGAAAGAAAACGAGAAGTGTGTGTATCTGTCTGTTAGAGAAGCTGCACTGTTCGTGTGGTGTGGAAGAAAGACTCAGAATATAAAGTGTGCTTATCTGGAGTAAATGTCCAGTCACAAATATTTTACACTCTGTTTAACAAATTTCCTTAAGTCTTGCCAATTGTTTTGTGTGTGTTTTGAGAGTGAAACAGGAGGTTCAGAGTGGTAAAGAATGTAAAGTTTGTCCTGGTCCAGTGTAAGAGTTACCAACAAAGCAGACATGTGTTCCAGAACAGATCAGTGGTCACAATAGGTTCTTTTTACACACAAAACCAGTTCTCTTAATAAGGTTTGTCAGGCCGATGACACACAGAAGCAGTGCAATGTAAATCTAAAAGTGACATAGAATCGGTGTCTACTGGAGAAACAATGTTGCGAATGTTTTGCATCAGATGGGTTATCACTGGTGTGCGCTAAACTCTGTATTGATATGCATATAAGGGTTGATGAACTTCTAACCGAACACCAGTAAATGTGTCCTGGTGGAGGTCGGTGAAATTCATAACCTGCAGGCCATCTGGTGTGGAAATTAGACACAAGGCAAGGCAAGGCAAGGCAAGGAGAGGCAAACCAAACAAAACCAAGGCAAGGCAAGGCAAGGCAAGGCAAGGCAAGGCAAGGCAAACAAAATCAAACCAAACCAAACCAAGGCAAATCCAACCAAACCAAACCAAGGCAAGGCAAGGCAAGGCAAGGCAAGGCAAGGCAAGGCAAGGCAAGGCAAGGCAAGGCAAACCAAGGCAAGGCAAGGCAAGGCAAGGCAAGGCAATGCAAGGCAAGGCAAGGCAAGGCAAGGCAAACCAAGGCAAGGCAAACCAAACCAAACCAAACCAAGGCAAGGCAAGGCAAGGCAAACCAAAATAAACCAAGGCAAGGCAATGCAAGGCAAGGCAAGGCAAACCAAGGCAAGGCAAGGCAAACCAAGGCAAGGCAAGGCAAGGCAAGAAAAACCAAACCAAACAAACCCAACCAAACCAAACCAAGGCAATGCTAGGCAAGGAAAACCAAACTAAGGCAAACCAAGGAAAGGCAAGGCAAGGCAAGGCAAGGCAAACCAAGGCAAGGCAAACCAAGGCAAGGCAAGGCAAACCAAACCAAACCAATGCAAGGCAAACCAAACCAAACCAAACCAAGGCAAGGCAAGGCAAACCAAACTAAGGCAAACCAAACCAAGGCAAACCAAACCAAACCAAGTCAAACTAAACCAAGGCAAACGAAACCAAGGCAAACCAAATCAAGGCAGGGCAATGCAAACCAAACCAATGCAAACCAAACCAAGGGAAACCATACCAAACCAAACCAAACCAAGGCAAACCAAGCCAAAGCAAACCAAACAAAACCAAGGCAAACCAAACATAACCAAACCAAGGCAAGGCAAGGCAAGTTAAACCAAACCAAGGCATGGCAAGGCAAGGCAAACCAAGGTAAACCTAACCAAGGCAAGGCAAGGCAAGGCAAACCAAACCAAGGCAAGGCAAGGCAAGGCAAGGCAAGGCAAGGCAAACCAAACCAAGGCAAGGCGAGGCAAGGCAAACCAAACCAAACCAAACCATACCAAACCAAACCAAACCAAGGCAAGACAAGGCGAAGCAAGGCAAACCAATCCAAGGCAAACCAAGGCAAGGCAAGGCAAACCAAGGCAAGGTAAACAAAACACAGGCAAGGCAAGGCAAGGCAAGGCAAACCAAACCAAACCAAACCAAGGCAAACCAAACTAAACCAAGGCACACCAAACCAAGGCAAACCAAACCAAGGCAAACCAAACCAAACCAAACCAAGGCAAGGCAAGGCAAGGCAAGGCAAGGCAAGGCAAGGCAAGGCAAGGCAAGGCAAGGCAAGGCGAAGCAAGGCAAACCAAACCAAGGCAAGGCAAGGCAAGGCAACGCAAGGCAAACCAAACGAAGGCAAACCAAGGCAAGGCAAACAAAACCAAGGCAAACCAAGGCAAGGCAAGGCAAACCAAACCAAACCAAGGCAAGGCAAGGCAAGGCAAGGCAAGGCAAGGCAAGGCAAGGCAAGGCAAGGCAAGGCAAGGCAAACCAAGGCAAGGCAAGGCAAGGCAAGGCAAGGCAAACAAAACCAAGGCAAGGCAAGGCAAGGCAAGGCAAACAAAACCAAGGAAAAGCAAGGCAAGGCAAACCAAACCAAACCAAATCAAGGCAGGGCAATGCAAACCAAACCAATGCAAACCAAACCAAGGGAAACCATACCAAACCAAACCAAACCAAGGCAAACCAAGCCAAAGCAAACCAAACAAAACCAAGGCAAACCAAACATAACCAAACCAAGGCAAGGCAAGGCAAGTTAAACCAAACCAAGGCATGGCAAGGCAAGGCCTGGCAAACCAAGGCAAGGCAAACCAAGGCAAGGCAAGGCAAGGCAAGGCAAACAACGAGAATCTGTGTAGATAGTAACAGATTTGTCAGCAGCCATTCTGCATGCAACAGTAAGTGCAACAAGCTCAGCTGTCTGTGCAGGGAAGTGAGATGGCAGTGGAGCAGATTCAAGAATATTACATTCAGCATGACCAACCTTATTTTCCACCTGGCAGGGTCACAAAAAGCTGACCCATCTACTAAAAGAACAAGATCTGAATTGTCCAAGGGAGTTTCTCTAAGGTCTGGACGTGGAGAACACTGCTGCTGGAGCACAGAAACACAGTCATGGGGGGTACCATCTTCAGGAGTAGGAAGCAGAGTAGCTGGGTTCAAAACTGTACATCTTTAAACAGTAATGTTTGGCATGTCAAGCAACACAGTGTTATACCTGAGCCATCTGGCTGTAGAGAGATGAGAAGTCTTCTGTTCAAAACGAATGAGAGTGACGGCATGTGGGACTAGAAGAGTAAGATCAAAATAACCAACATCTACTCATCAACTGCTTGTGTGAAAGTTCTGATAGGATCAGACAGACCAAAAGTTGGAGTAGACCGCAGAGCAAGTTTCAGATCTGTGAAAGCTTGTTCTGCCTCTGCTGTCCACTGAACAGCAGATGATGGCGTAAGACTGTTCCCCAGAACTAAGAGGAGTTTCTAAGGAAGCATAGTTTGGAATAAACTGCCAACAATAGGAGCACATGCCTAAGAAGGACATCAGAAGTTTCTTAGTTTGAGATTTTGGCAGGCGCTGAATGGCTTCTGTGCGTTTCAGTGACAAGGATTTTCCATAATCAGTGATAACATGACCCAAGAATGTAACCTGTTGTTGGACAAACTGTAGTTTCAATAGGCTAGTTTAACTTCCATGAGCACAAAGATGTTTCAAAAGGGCCACTGTGTCCTTTTCACACTGTGTCCTTTACACACATATTGTAAAAGAGCAGTTCCCTTTGTAAGTGTGAGAGAGTCAAGGCAAGATTTTAAAGCAGCACTGAAAACCGTGGGGCCTTTCCAGGAGCCCTGACACAGACGAGTGAAAGTGTAGGGCTTTCCATTAAAGGTGAAAGCAAAGCAGTACTGGCTATCTGGATGCACAGGGACACTGAAAAAGGCATTAGCTAAACCAGTCACAGAAAAGAACTTTGGTGTGGGAGGAACCTGAGAAAGAATAGTGTACGGATTGGGAAGATTAGGAGCACGAGGTTGCACTGCAGCATTCACAGCCTGTAGGTCCTGTATAAATCTCCACTCTGGGGGTTTTCCCACCTCCCTTATCTTTTTCACAGGGAAGAGCGGGGTCCTCACAGGGGAGTTTGGACATGGAACAATCACACCAGCTTTCAACAAAGATTCAAACACAGGGACAATACCAGCAATCGCCCCAGGCTTCCATGGATACTGAGGCTAACAAGGTCCGTAATCAGATTTTGGTGTTATCGCTACAGGTTCACAATTCTTTATCAGTCCAACATCATATTTGTGTGAGGCCCAATGTTCTGATGGCACTTATTGTAGAGCAGGGATGCCTGCTGCAACTGCTGCTGAAAGAAAACGAGAAGTGTGTGTATCTGTCTGTTAGAGAAGCTGCACTGTTCGTGTGGTGTGGAAGAAAGACTCAGAATATAAAGTGTGCTTATCTGGAGTAAATGTCCAGTCACAAATATTTTACACTCTGTTTAACAAATTTCCTTAAGTCTTGCCAATTGTTTTGTGTGTGTTTTGAGAGTGAAACAGGAGGTTCAGAGTGGTAAAGAATGTAAAGTTTGTCCTGGTCCAGTGTAAGAGTTACCAACAAAGCAGACATGTGTTCCAGAACAGATCAGTGGTCACAATAGGTTCTTTTTACACACAAAACCAGTTCTCTTAATAAGGTTTGTCAGGCCGATGACACACAGAAGCAGTGCAATGTAAATCTAAAAGTGACATAGAATCGGTGTCTACTGGAGAAACAATGTTGCGAATGTTTTGCATCAGATGGGTTATCACTGGTGTGCGCTAAACTCTGTATTGATATGCATATAAGGGTTGATGAACTTCTAACCGAACACCAGTAAATGTGTCCTGGTGGAGGTCGGTGAAATTCATAACCTGCAGGCCATCTGGTGTGGAAATTAGACACAAGGCAAGGCAAGGCAAGGCAAGGAGAGGCAAACCAAACAAAACCAAGGCAAGGCAAGGCAAGGCAAGGCAAACAAAATCAAACCAAACCAAACCAAGGCAAATCCAACCAAACCAAACCAAGGCAAGGCAAGGCAAGGCAAGGCAAGGCAAGGCAAGGCAAGGCAAGGCAAGGCAAGGCAAGGCAAGGCAAACCAAGGCAAGGCAAACCAAACCAAACCAAGGCAAGGCAAGGCAAGGCAAGGCAAGGCAAGGCAAACCAAAATAAACCAAGGCAAGGCAATGCAAGGCAAGGCAAGGCAAACCAAGGAAAGGCAAACCAAGGCAAGGCAAGGCAAACCAAGGCAAGGCAAGGCAAGGCAAGAAAAACCAAACCAAACAAACCCAACCAAACCAAACCAAGGCAATGCAAGGCAAGGAAAACCAAACTAAGGCAAACCAAGGAAAGGCAAGGCAAGGCAAGGCAAGGCAAACCAAGGCAAGGCAAACCAAGGCAAGGCAAGGCAAACCAAACCAAACCAATGCAAGGCAAACCAAACCAAACCAAACCAAGGCAAGGCAAGGCAAACCAAACTAAGGCAAACCAAACCAAGGCAAACCAAACCAAACCAAGTCAAACTAAACCAAGGCAAACGAAACCAAGGCAAACCAAATCAAGGCAGGGCAATGCAAACCAAACCAATGCAAACCAAACCAATGCAAACCAAACCAAGGGAAACCATACCAAACCAAACCAAACCAAGGCAAACCAAGCCAAAGCAAACCAAACAAAACCAAGGCAAACCAAACATAACCAAACCAAGGCAAGGCAAGGCAAGTTAAACCAAACCAAGGCATGGCAAGGCAAGGCAAACCAAGGCAAACCTAACCAAGGCAAACCAAGGCAAGGCAAGGCAAACCAAGGCAAGGTAAACAAAACACAGGCAAGGCAAGGCAAGGCAAGGCAAACCAAACCAAACCAAACCAAGGCAAACCAAACTAAACCAAGGCACACCAAACCAAGGCAAACCAAACATAACCAAACCAAGGCAAGGCAAGGCAAGTTAAACCAAACCAAGGCATGGCAAGGCAAGGCCTGGCAAACCAAGGCAAGGCAAACCAAGGCAAGGCAAGGCAAGGCAAGGCAAACAAAACCAAGGCAAAGCAAGGCAAGGCAAACCAAACCAAGGAAAAGCAAGGCAAGGCAAACCAAACCAAACCAAGGCAAGGCAAACCAAACCAAGGCAGGGCAAGGCAAGGCAAGGCAAGGCAAGGCAAACCAAACCAAGGCAAGGCGAGGCAAGGCGAGGCAAGGCAAACCAAACCAAACCAAACCAAACCAAACCAAGGCAAGACAAGGCGAAGCAAGGCAAACCAATCCAAGGCAAACCAAGGCAAGGCAAGGCAAACCAAGGCAAGGTAAACAAAACACAGGCAAGGCAAGGCAAGGCAAGGCAAGGCAAACCAAACCAAACCAAACCAAGGCAAACCAAACTAAACCAAGGCACACCAAACCAAGGCAAACCAAACCAAGGCAAACCAAACCAAGGCAAGGCAAGGCAAGGCAAGGCAAGGCAAGGCAAGGCAAGGCGAAGCAAGGCAAACCAAACCAAGGCAAGGCAAGGCAAGGCAAGGCAAGGCAAGGCAACGCAAGGCAAACCAAACGAAGGCAAACCAAGGCAAGGCAAACAAAACCAAGGCAAACCAAGGCAAGGCAAGGCAAACCAAACCAAACCAAGGCAAGGCAAGGCAAGGCAAGGCGAGGCAAGGCAAGGCAAGGCAAACCAAGGCAAGGCAAGGCAAGGCAAGGCAAGGCAAGGCAAGGCAAACAAAACCAAGGCAAAGCAAGGCAAAGCAAGGCAAGGCAAACCAAACCAAGGAAAAGCAAGGCAAGGCAAACCAAACATAACCAAATCAAGGCAGGGCAATGCAAACCAAACCAATGCAAACCAAACCAAGGGAAACCATACCAAACCAAACCAAACCAAGGCAAACCAAGCCAAAGCAAACCAAACAAAACCAAGGCAAACCAAACATAACCAAACCAAGGCAAGGCAAGGCAAGTTAAACCAAACCAAGGCATGGCAAGGCAAGGCCTGGCAAACCAAGGCAAGGCAAACCAAGGCAAGGCAAGGCAAGGCAAGGCAAACAAAACCAAGGCAAAGCAAGGCAAGGCAAACCAAACCAAGGAAAAGCAAGGCAAGGCAAACCAAACCAAACCAAATCAAGGCAGGGCAATGCAAACCAAACCAATGCAAACCAAACCAAGGGAAACCATACCAAACCAAACCAAACCAAGGCAAACCAAGCCAAAGCAAACCAAACAAAACCAAGGCAAACCAAACATAACCAAACCAAGGCAAGGCAAGGCAAGTTAAACCAAACCAAGGCATGGCAAGGCAAGGCCTGGCAAACCAAGGCAAGGCAAACCAAGGCAAGGCAAGGCAAGGCAAGGCGAGGCAAGGCGAGGCAAGGCAAACCAAACCAAACCAAACCAATCCAAGGCAAACCAAGGCAAGGCAAGGCAAACCAAGGCAAGGCAAACAAAACACAG
>NW_027325364.1:31871564-31881564 GCF_036924035.1 Leuresthes tenuis
CAAGGCAAACCAAACCAAACCAAGGCAAGGCAAACCAAACCAAACCAAACCAATGCAAGGCAAACCAAACCAAACCAAGGAGAACAAAGGCAAGGCAAACCAAACCAAGGCAAGGCAAGGCAAGGCAAGGCAAGGCAAGGCAAGGCAAACCAAACCAAGGCAAGGCAAGGCAAGGCAAGGCAAGGCGAGGCAAGGCAAGGCGAGGCAAGGCAAACCAAACCAAACCAAACCAAGGCAAGACAAGGCGAAGCAAGGCAAACCAATCCAAGGCAAACCAAGGCAAGGCAAGGCAAACCAAGGCAAGGCAAACAAAACACAGGCAAGGCAAGGCAAACCAAACCAAACCAAACCAAGGCAAACCAAACTAAACCAAGGCACACCAAACCAAGGCAAACCAAACCAAACCAAGGCAAGGCAAGGCAAGGCAAGGCAAGGCAAGGAGAAGCAAGGCAAACCAAACCAAGGCAAGGCAAGGCAACGCAAGGCAAACCAAACGAAGGCAAACCAAGGCAAGGCAAACAAAACCAAGGCAAAGCAAGGCAAGGCTAGGCAAGGCAAACCACACCAAACCAAGGCAAGGCAAGGCAAGGCAAGGCAAGGCAAGGCAAGGCAAGGCAAACCAAGGCAAGGCAAGGCAAAGCAAGGCAAGGCAAGGCAAGGCAAGGCAAGGCAAACAAAACCAAGGCAAAGCAAGGCAAGGCAAGGCAAGGCAAACAAAACCAAGGAAAAGCAAGGCAAGGCAAACCAAACCAAACCAAAGCAAGGCAAGGCAAGGCAAACCAAACCAAACCAAGGCAAGGCAAGGAGAGGCAAGGCAAACCAAACCAAGGCAAGGCAAGGCAAGAAAAAACCAAAGCAAGGCAAGGCAAGGCAAACCAAGGCAAGGCAAGGCAAGGCAAGGCAAACCATACCAAACCAAACCAAACCAAACCAAGGCAAACCAAACCAAACCAAGCCAAAGCAAACCAAACGAAACCAAGGCAAACCAAACATAACCAAACCAAGGCAAGGCAAGTTAAACCAAACCAAGGCATGGCAAGGCAAGGCAAGGCAAGGCAAACCAAGGCAAACCTAACCAAGGCAAGGCAAGGCAAACCAAACCAAGGCAAGGCAAGGCAAGGCAAGGCAAGGCAAGGCAAGGCAAACCAAACCAAGGCAAGGCAAGGCAAAGCAAGGCAAGGCAAGGCAAGGCAAACCAAACCAAACCAAACCAAGGCAAGGCAAGGCAAGGCAAGGCAAGGGGAAGCAAGGCAAACCAAACCAAGGCAAGGCAAGGCAAGGCAAGGCAAGGCAAACCAAACCAAACCAAACCAAACCAAACCAAGGCAAGGCAAGGCAAGGGGAAGCAAGGCAAACCAAACCAAGGCAAGGCAAGGCAAACCAAGGCAAGGCAATCAAAACACAGGCAAGGTAAGGCAAGGCAAACCAAACCAAACCAAGGCAAACCAAACTAAACCAAGGCACACCAAACCAAGGCAAACCAAACCAAACCAAGGCAAACCAAACCAAACCAAGGCAAGGCAAGGCAAGGAGAAGCAAGGCAAACCAAACCAAGGCAAGGCAAGGCAACGCAAGGCAAACCAAACCAAGGCAAACCAAGGTAAACCAAGGCAAGGCAAACAAAACCAAGGCAAAGCAAGGCAAACCAAACCAAGGCAAGGCAAGGCAAGGCAAGGCAAGGCAAGGCAAGGCAAGCTAAGGCAAGGCAAGGCAAGGCAAGGCAAGGCAAACCAAGGCAAGGCAAAAAAAACCAAGGCAAAGCAAGGAAAGGCAAGGCAAGGCAAACCAAGGCAAACCAAACCAAAAACAAGGCAAACCAAACCAAACAAAACCAAGGCAAGGCAAACCAAACCAAGGCAAGGCAAGGCAAGGCAAGGCAAACAAAACCAAGTTAAAGCAAGGCAAGGCAAGGCAAGGCAAACCAAACCAAAGCAAGGCAAGGCAAGGCAAGGCAAACCAAACCAAGGCAAGGCAAGGAGAGGCAAGGCAAACCAAACCAAGGCAAGGCAAGGCAAGGCAAGGCAAACCAAACCAAGGCAAGGCAAGGCAAGGCAAGGCAAGGCAAGGCAAGGCAAACCAAACCAAGGCAAGGCAAACCAAACCAAACCAAATCAGGGCAAACCAAAAAAAACCCAAACCAAATCAAGGCAAACCAAACCAAACCAAGACAAGGCAATGCAAACCAAGGCAAACCAAACCAAGGCAAACCAAACCAAACCAAACCAAATCAAGGCAAACCAAACAAAGGCAAGGCAAGACAAGACAAGGCAAGACAAGGCAAGACAAACTAAACCAAGGCAAGGCAAGGCAAGGCAAACCAAACTAAGGCAAACCAAGGCAAGACAAGGCAAGGCAAACCAAACCAAGGCGAGGCGAGGCAAGGCAAGGCAAACAAAACCAAGGCAAAGCAAGGAAAGGCAAGGCAAGGCAAACCAAGGCAAACCAAACCAAAAACAAGGCAAACCAAACCAAGGCAAGGCAAGGCAAGGCAAACCAAACCGAGGCGAGGCGAGGCGAGGCGAGGCAAGGCGAGGCAAGGCAAACCAAGGCAAGGCAAGGCAAGGCAAGGCAAGGCAAACCAAACCAAACCAAGGCAAACCAAGGCAAGGCAAAATAAACCAAGGCAATGCAAGGCAAGGCAAACCAAACTAAGGCAAACCAAGGCAAGGCAAACCAAACCAA
This sequence comes from Leuresthes tenuis, assembly GCF_036924035.1. Classification (NCBI taxonomy): domain Eukaryota; kingdom Metazoa; phylum Chordata; class Actinopteri; order Atheriniformes; family Atherinopsidae; genus Leuresthes; species Leuresthes tenuis. The sequence goes on from NW_027325364.1 coordinate 31,874,247, forward strand.
GGAAAACCAAACCAAACCAAGGCAAACCAAACCAAACCAAGTCAAACTAAACCAAGGCAAACGAAACCAAGGCAAACCAAATCAAGGCAAGGCAATGCCAACCAAACCAATGCAAACCAAACCAAGGGAAACCATACCAAACACAGGCAAACCAAGCCAAAGCAAACCAAACATAACCAAACCAAGGCAAGGCAAGGCAAGTTAAACCAAACCAAGGCATTGCAAGGCAAGGCAAACCAAGGCAAACCTAACCAAGGCAAGGCAAGGCAAACCAAACCAAACCAAGGCAAGGCAAGGCAAGGCAAGGCAAGGCAAACCAAACCAAGGCAAGGCGAGGCGAGGCGAGGCAAGGCGAGGCAAGGCAAACCAAACCAAACCAATGCAAACCAAACCAAGGGAAACCATACCAAACCAAGGCAAACCGAGCCAAAGCAAACCAAACATAACCAAACCAAGGCAAGGCAAGGCAAGTTAAACCAAACCAAGGCATTGCAAGGCAAGGCAAGGCAAGGCAAACCAAGGCAAACCTAACCAAGACAAGGCAAGGCAAACCAAACCAAACCAAGGCAAGGCAAGGCAAGGCAAGGCAAGGCAAGGCAAGGCAAGGCAAGGCAAACCAAACCAAGGCAAGGCGAGGCGAGGCAAGGCAAGGCGAGGCAAGGCAAACCAAACCAAACCAAACCAAGGCAAGGCAAGGCAAACCAATCCAGGGCAAACCAAGGCAAGGCAAGGCAAACCAAGGCAAGGCAAACAAAACACAGGCAAGGCAAGGCAAGGCAAGGCAAGGCAAGGCAAGGCAAGGCAAGGCAAGGCAAGGCGAAGCAAGGCAAACCAAACCAAGGCAAGGCAAGGCAAGGCAACGCAAGGCAAACCAAACGAAGGCAAACCAAGGCAATGCAAACAAGACCAAGGCAAAGCAAGGCAAGGCAAGGCAAGGCAAGGCAAACCAAACCAAGGCAAGGCAAGGCAAGGCAAGGCAAGGCAAGGCAAGGCAAGGCAAACCAAGGCAAGGCAAGGCAAGGCAAGGCAAGGCAAGGCAAACCAAACCAAGGCAAGGCAAGGCAAGAAAAAACCAAAGCAAGGCAAGGCAAGGCAAACCAAACCAAGGCAAGGCAAGGCAAGGCAAGGCAAGGCAAACCAAACCAAATCAAGGCAAACCAAACCAAAACCAAACCAAATCAAGACAAACCAAACCAAACCAAATCAAGACAAGGCAATGCAAACCAAACCAAGGCAAACCAAACCAAGGCAAACCAAACCAAGGCAAGGCAAACCAAACCAAACCAAACCAAACCAAGGCAAACCAAACCAAACCAAACCAAATCAAGGCAAACCAAACAAAGGCAAGGCAAGGCAAGGCAAGGCAAGGCAAACCAAGGCAAGGCAAGGCAAGGCAAGGCAAGCAAAACAAAACAAAACCAAGGCAAGGCAAGGCAAACTAAACCAAACCAAGGCAAGGCAAGGCAAGGCAAGGCAAGACAAGGCAAGACAAACTAAACCAAGGCAAGGCAAGGCAAGGCAAACCAAACTAAGGCAAACCAAGGAAAGACAAGGCAAGGCAAACCAAACCAAGGCGAGGCGAGGCAAGGCAAGGCAAGGCAAGGCAAGGCAAGGCAAGGCAAGGCAAGGCAAACCAAGGCAAGGCAAGCAAAACAAAACCAAGGCAAGGCAAGGCAAACTAAACCAAGGCAAGGCAAGGCAAACCAAACCAAGGCGAGGCGAGGCAAGGCAAGGCAAGGCAAGGCAAGGCAAGGCAAGGCAAGGCAAGGCAAACCAAACCAAGGCAAGGCAAGCAAAACAAAACCAAGGCAAGGCAAGGCAAACTAAACCAAGGCAAACCAAGGAAAGGCAAGGCAAGGCAAGGCAAACCAAGGCAAGGCAAACCAAACTAAGGCAAACCAAGGCAATGCAAGGCAAGGAAAACCAAACTAAGGCAAACCAAGGAAAGGCAAGGCAAGGCAAGGCAAACCAAGGCAAGGCAAACCAAGGCAAGGCAAACCAAACCAAACCAAGGCGAGGCAAGGCAAGGCAAGAAAAGGCAAGGCAAGGCAAGGCAAGGCAAGGCAAGGCAAGGCAAGGCAAGGCAAGGCAAACCAAACCAAGGCAAGGCAAGCAAAACAAAACCAAGGCAAGGCAAGGCAAACTAAACCAAGGCAAGGCAAGGCAAACCAAACTAAGGCAAACCAAGGCAATGCAAGGCAAGGAAAACCAAACTAAGGCAAACCAAGGAAAGGCAAGGCAAGGCAAGGCAAACCAAGGCAAGGCAAACCAAGGCAAGGCAAACCAAACCAAACCAATGCAAGGCAAACCAAACCAAACCAAGGCAAACCAAGGCAAGGCAAGGCAAAATAAACCAAGGCAATGCAAGGCAAGGCAAACCAAACTAAGCCAAACCAAGGCAAGGCAAACCAAACCAAGGCAAACCAAACCAAACCAAGGCAAACCAAACCAAACCAAGTCAAACTAAACCAAGGCAAACGAAACCAAGGCAAACCAAATCAAGGCAAGGCAATGCAAACCAAGGCAAACCAAACCAAGGCAAACCATACCAAACCAAACCAAACCAAGGCAAACCAAACCAAACCAAGCCAAAGCAAACCAAACGAAACCAAGACAAACCAAACATAACCAAACCAAGGCAAGGCAAGGCAAGTTAAACCAAACCAAGGCAAGGCAAGGCAAGGCAAGGCAAACCAAACCAAACCAAGGCAAGGCAAGGCAAGGCAAACCAAACCAAGGCAAGGCAAGGCAAGGCAAGGCAAGGCAAGGCAAGGCAAGGCAAACCAAACCAAACCAAACCAAGGCAAGGCGAAGCAAGGCAAACCAAACCAAGGCAAACCAAGGCAAGGCAAGGCAAACCAAGGCAAGGCAAACAAAACACAGGCAAGGCAAGGCAAGGCAAGGCAAGGCAAACCAAACCAAGGCAAACCAAACTAAACCAAGGCACACCAAACCAAGGCAAACCAAACCAAGGCAAACCAAACCAAACCAAACCAAGGCAAGGCAAGGCAAGGCAAGGCAAGGCGAAGCAAGGCAAACCAAACCAAGGCAAGGCAAGGCAAGGCAAGGCAACGCAAGGCAAACTAAACCAAGGCAAGGCAAGGCAAGGCAAGGCAAGGCAAGGCAAGGAAAGGCAAACCATACCAAGGCGAGGCAAGGCGAGGCAAGGCGAGGCAAGGCGAGGCGAGGCAAGGCAAGGCAAGGCAAGGCAAGGCAAGGCAAACCAAACCAAGGCAAGGCGAGGAGAGGCAAGGCAAACCAAACCGAGGCGAGGCGAGGCGAGGCGAGGCGAACCAAACCAAGGCAAGGCAAGGAAAGGCAAGGCAAACCAAACCAAGGCAAGGAGAGGCAAGGCAAACCAAACCGAGGCGAGGCGAGGCGAACCAAACCAAGGCAAGGCAAGGAAAGGCAAGGCAAACCAAACCAAGGCAAGGCAAGGCAAGAAAAAACCAAAGCAAGGCAAGGCAAACCAAACCAAGGCAACGCAAGGCAAGGCAAGGCAAGGCAAGGCAAACCAAGGCAAGGCAAGGCAAACCAAACCAAACCAAATCAAGGCAAACCAAACCAAAACCAAACCAAATCAAGACAAACCAAACCAAACCAAACCAAATCAAGACAAGGAAATGCAAACCAAACCAAACCAAACCAAGGCAAACCAAACCAAACCAAGGCAAACCAAACCAAACCAAACCAAACCAAGGCAAACCAAACCAAACCAAACCAAATCAAGGCAAACCAAACCAAGGCAAACCAAACCAAGGCAAACCAAACCAAACCAAGGCAAACCAAACCAAATCAAGGCAAACCAAACCAAGGCAAACCAAACCAAGGCAAACCAAACCAAACCAAGGCAAACCAAACCAAACCAAACCAAACCAAGGCAAACCAAACCAAACCAAACCAAATCAAGGCAAACCAAACAAAGGCAAGGCAAGGCAAGGCAAGGCAAGGCAAGGCAAGGCAAGGCAAGGCAAACCAAGGCAAGGCAAGGCAAGGCAAGGCAAGGCAAGCAAAACAAAACAAAACCAAGGCAAGGCAAGGCAAACTAAACCAAACCAAGGCAAGGCAAGGCAAGGCAAGGCAAGACAAGGCAAGACAAACTAAACCAAGGCAAGGCAAGGCAAGGCAAACCAAACTAAGGCAAACCAAGGAAAGACAAGGCAAGGCCAACCAAACCAAGGCGAGGCGAGGCAAGGCAAGGCAAGGCAAGGCAAGGCAAGGCAAGGCAAGGCAAGGCAAGGCAAGGCAAACCAAACCAAGGCAAGGCAAGCAAAACAAAACCAAGGCAAGGCAAGGCAAGGCAAACTAAACCAAGGCAAGGCAAGGCAAACCAAACTAAGGCAAACCAAGGCAATGCAAGGCAAGGAAAACCAAACTAAGGCAAACCAAGGAAAGGCAAGGCAAGGCAAGGCAAACCAAGGCAAGGCAAACCAAGGCAAGGCAAACCAAACCAAACCAATGCAAGGCAAACCAAACCAAACCAAGGCAAACCAAGGCAAGGCAAGGCAAGGCAAAATAAACCAAGGCAATGCAAGGCAAGGCAAACCAAACTAAGGCAAACCAAGGCAAGGCAAACCAAACCAAGGCAAACCAAACCAAACCAAGGCAAACCAAACCAAACCAAGTCAAACTAAACCAAGGCAAACGAAACCAAGGCAAACCAAATCAAGGCAAGGCAATGCAAACCAAGGCAAACCAAACCAAGGCAAACCATACCAAACCAAACCAAACCAAGGCAAACCAAACCAAACCAAGCCAAAGCAAACCAAACGAAACCAAGACAAACCAAACATAACCAAACCAAGGCAAGGCAAGGCAAGGAAAACCAAACTAAGGCAAACCAAGGAAAGGCAAGGCAAGGCAAGGCAAACCAAACCAAGGCAAACCAAACCAAACCAAGGCAAACCAAACCAAACCAAACCAAACCAAGGCAAACCAAACCAAACCAAGCCAAAGCAAACCAAACGAAACCAAGACAAACCAAACATAACCAAACCAAGGCAAGGCAAGGCAAGGAAAACCAAACTAAGGCAAACCAAACTAAGGCAAACCAAGGCAAGGCAAACCAAACCAAGGCAAACCAAACCAAACCAAGTCAAACTAAACCAAGGCAAACGAAACCAAGGCAAACCAAATCAAGGCAAGGCAATGCAAACCAAGGCAAACCAAACCAAACCAAGGCAAACCAAACCAAACCAAACCAAGGCAAACCAAACCAAACCAAACCAAACCAAATCAAGGCAAACCAAACAAAGACAAGGCAAGGCAAGGCAAGGCAAACCAAACCAAGGCAAGGCAAGGCAAGGCAAGGCAAGGCAAGCAAAACAAAACAAAACAAAACCAAGGCAAGGCAAGGCAAACTAAACCAAACCAAGGCAAGGCAAGGCAAGACAAGGCAAGACAAACTAAACCAAGGCAAGGCAAGGCAAGGCAAACCAAACTAAGGCAAACCAAGGAAAGACAAGGCAAGGCAAACCAAACCAAGGCGAGGCGAGGCAAGGCAAGGCAAGGCAAGGCAAGGCAAGGCAAGGCAAGGCAAGGCAAACCAAACCAAACCAAGGCAAGCAAAACAAAACCAAGGCAAGGCAAGGCAAGGCAAACTAAACCAAGGCAAGGCAAACCAAACTAAGGCAAACCAAGGCAATGCAAGGCAAGGAAAACCAAACTAAGGCAAACCAAGGAAAGGCAAGGCAAGGCAAGGCAAACCAAGGCAAGGCAAACCAAGGCAAGGCAAACCAAACCAAACCAATGCAAGGCAAACCAAACCAAACCAAGGCAAACCAAGGCAAGGCAAGGCAAGGCAAGGCAAGGCAAGGCAAAATAAACCAAGGCAATGCAAGGCAAGGCAAACCAAGGCAAGGCAAACCAAACCAAGGCAAACCAAACCAAACCAAGTCAAACTAAACCAAGGCAAACGAAACCAAGGCAAACCAAATCAAGGCAAGGCAATGCAAACCAAGGCAAACCATACCAAACCAAACCAAACCAAGGCAAACCAAACCAAACCAAGCCAAAGCAAACCAAACGAAACCAAGACAAACCAAACATAACCAAACCAAGGCAAGGCAAGGCAAGTTAAACCAAACCAAGGCAAGGCAAGGCAAGGCAAGGCAAGGCAAACCAAACCAAACCAAACCAAGGCAAGGCAAGGCAAGGCAAACCAAACCAAGGCAAGGCAAGGCAAACCAAACCAAACCAAACCAAACCAAACCAAGGCAAGGCGAAGCAAGGCAAACCAAACCAAGGCAAACCAAGGCAAGGCAAGGCAAACCAAGGCAAGGCAAACAAAACACAGGCAAGGCAAGGCAAGGCAAACCAAACCAAGGCAAACCAAACTAAACCAAGGCACACCAAACCAAGGCAAACCAAACCAAGGCAAACCAAACCAAACCAAGGCAAGGCAAGGCAAGGCAAGGCAAGGCAAGGCGAAGCAAGGCAAACCAAACCAAGGCAAGGCAAGGCAACGCAAGGCAAACTAAACCAAGGCAAGGCAAGGCAAGGCAAGGCAAGGCAAGGCAAGGCAAGGCAAGGCAAGGCAAGGCAAACCAAGGCAAGGCAAGGAGAGGCAAGGCAAGGCAAGGCAAACAAAACCAAGGCAAAGCAAGGCAAGGCAAGGCAAACCAAACCAAACCAAAGCAAGGCAAGGCAAGGCAAGGCAAGGCAAACCAAACCAAGGCAAGGCAAGGCAAGAAAAAACCAAAGCAAGGCAAGGCAAACCAAACCAAGGCAAGGCAAGGCAAGGCAAGGCAAGGCAAGGCAAGGCAAGGCAAGGCAAACCAAGGCAAGGCAAGGCAAGGCAAGGCAAGGCAAACCAAACCAAGGCAAACCAAACCAAACCAAACCAAATCAAGACAAGGCAATGCAAACCAAACCAAGGCAAACCAAACCAAGGCAAACCAAACCAAGGCAAACCAAACCAAATCAAGGCAAACAAAGGCAAACCAAACCAAGGCAAGGCAAGGCAAGGCAAACCAAACCAAGGCAAGGCAAGGCAAGGCAAGGCAAGGCAAGGCAAGGCAAGCAAAACAAAACAAAACAAAACAAAACAAAACAAAACCAAGGCGAGGCGAGGCGAGGCAAGGCAAGGCAAGGCAAGGCAAACCAAACCAAACCAAACCAAACCAAAGCAAGGCAAGGCAAACCAAACCAAGGCAAGGCAAGGCAAGGCAAGGCAAGGCAAACCAAGGCAAGGCAAGGCAAACCAAACCAAACCAAATCAAGGCAAACCAAACCAAAACCAAACCAAATCAAGACAAACCAAACCAAACCAAACCAAATCAAGACAAGGAAATGCAAACCAAACCAAGGCAAACCAAAC